>NC_067438.1:4064579-4197079 GCF_009764475.1 Pristis pectinata
ACACAGCGGGACCCGCAACACCTGTGGAAAAAGAAACGGTTAACGTTACAGGTACAGGACCCTTCATCGGATTTAAAAAAAAATATTCAGATGCAAGGCGGTATTTCCTCCGAGTTGGTTTAGAACCAGGAATCACAGTCTCAAAATAAAGAGTTGCTGGTTCAGGAAAGAACAGAGAAATCCAGATGAAGGGCGACGACCCGAAACGTCGACTGTCCATTTCCTCTGTAGACGCTGCCTGACCCCCCCCACCCCCCACCCCCCGAGTTCTTCCACAATTTTTGTGGTCCTATTCCTGCATCTTCTGTCTCTTGAGTATTATTTTTCCATCCAGAAAACAATTAAAATGCTGTACTCTAGAGGGCAGTAGACGCTCAGTAGTCAAGAGAGAAATCGATAGATTTTCAGATATGTACGGGCATCACCGATGATGTCGCTGGTACAGGAAAACCTCGCTTAAGTAAAAATCAGCATGCATCTTTTTGAACGGTGGAACAGACACACGGGATTGATTAGGCCGTGCATTATTCTATTTCTTACATTATTATATCTTCAGGCGTGCACTGTCACCGAGCATCGGAGCCCGCTGAGTTCAATGCGAGGGATGGAGTCCTGATGGTATCGCTCCAGGCTTTGAGTGCCGGCTGTAGGTTGTCCTTGTCCAGGAGGCGTATGGGTGCTTGGGGAGGTGGAAGGGTGGTCGTGGGGTGTGTGCTGGGGGAGCAGTGGATTAGTCATATTATGTGCCGAATTTAACAGTTTTCGATCTTCACTTTTCTCCTTCGTGACACCACTGTGAGACGCAGAAACTCCCGGCAGCGTTTACTGTTCAGTGACAAAGTGGAGCATTTCCAATCCTCAGGAATTCTCAGATTCCAGTTAACCTTTTGAGACGAACAGTCCTGGATTTAAATATCCTGCCTCGAATAAATTGGGGCAGAGTGTCAGCTCCAGAGCCACGTTTCAGTGCTCAGGGGAGATATTGACTTTAAATATAAAACCCAGTGGATATGGAGGGAATAGAAAGTCATAGCATCATACCGTATGCTTTTAGTCTACACCAAACAGCAAACACCCATTTACACTAATATTACACGATATTTTATTGTCCCCACATTCCCATGAACTGCCCCCATATTTTACCCCTCACATTACAACGGCCAATTAACCTACCGACTCGCACAACTTTGGGATCTGGTCAGCAGAAACCACAGTGGGGTCGACCAGCTCCCACATCAAGCAGTACAACACATCACCTGAAGGTCTGAAGGCAGATAAGTCACCTGGACCCGATGGACTAACCCCCAGGTTTCTGAAAGAGGTAGCTGAGGAGATTGTGGAGGCATTCGTAGTGATCTTTCAAGAATCACTAGATTCAGGAATGGTTCTGGAGGACTGGAAAATTGCAAATGTCACTCCACTCTTTAACAAGGGAGGGAAAATACAGAAAATTATACACTGGTTAGCCTGACTTCCGTGGCTGGTGAGATGTTAAGAGTCTATTCTTAAGGATGAGGTTTCGGGTACTTGGAAGCTCATGATAACATAGGCCGAAGTCAGCATGGTTTCCTTAAGGGGAGATCTTGCCTGACAAATCAGTTGGAAGTCTTTGAGGAAGTAACAAGCATGAGAGACAAAGCAGAGTCAGTGGATGTAGTTTACTTGGATTTTCAGAAGCCCTTTGACAAGGTACCGCACATAAGGCTGCTAAACAAGATAGGAGCCCATGCTATTACAGAAAAAGTACCAACATGGATAGAAGATTGGCTGACTGGCAGAAGGCAAAGAGTGGGAAAAAAGGAGTTCTGGTCTTGTTGGCTGCTGGTGACTAGTTGTTGTTAGGATTGGGTCCACTACTTTTTACTTATATGTGAATGATCTGGATGACGGACTTGAGGGCTTTGTGGCCAAGTTTGCAGATGATACAAAGATAGGTGGAGGGGCTGGTAGTGTTGCCGATGCAGGGAGTCTGCAGAAGGACTTGGACAGGTTGGGAGAATGGGCAAATAAGCCGTGCGGGTTGGTGGGTTAATTGGTTGCTGCAAATTCCCCTTAGTGTGGTGAGTGGTCAAATCTAACGGGCTGGGATGGGGGGGGGGGGGGGGGGGGGGGGTGAGAGTTAATGTGAATGTGAGGAAGGGTTCGGAATTTGATGGAAATGTGAGGAAAATAAAGTGCAATTACTGTTCTTACGGACATCTATCTCACTCTGCTGGAAGACCCACAAGTTTCGGTCACGTCTCTCACCAATTTGTTGACCTTCCAGCAAGCACTTGTCTGGGTGTGTGTCCCCTGGAACAGCCCGTAGATCAGAGAGTCCTGTGGCACGCACCTGCTGGGGATGAACCTGGACACCGACCCTTGTTGCATCCTTCTCGGACCCTTGCATCCTTCTGGTTACTTCTCTACCGCAGACGGTCCAAGGACAGCGTAATGGAGGAGTGATATGTCATCTATGGAGGAATGTCCTGACGGGGAGGGCAACTTTCACTGCCAGTCAAGCAAGGTCTTTCTGCTTGTTGGTCAGAGCATGTGGTGAGGTCTACGTTGCACGCAGATATTGGGAGCACTGGGAAGTGGAGCTTGACAGGGAAGAAATTTAGGGTATTATAATGAAATGATTTTCAAGTGAACGTGTGGAGTACAGGGCAAAAATATGGAACAATTTAATTGTAAATCAGGTGAGAGCGCGAACGCTGTCCCCCACTACCACAAATGTTGCAGTCGAGTGTCCGGCATCTGGGGACATTGCAGGCGTCAGCACACCCGCAGTGCAATGGGACAGCCTCGTCCTGGGAGAACTGCCTTTTTTATTATTCCAAAATCAGCTTTATTCATCATAAAAAAACAAACTAGAAACAAAAATAAAACAGTGCGAACCTTTACTTTCGTGTACGGATCAATCATTAGTGTTACCTATTTATACAAACCACAGCACCGATGCCACTCGTGTGGCACCCTGGGGCTCTATCCCAATCCCATATTTACAATATTTAAGGGGCTACCTCGCCTGACCCCGCCCCTCCCTCTCCAGCGGAAGAAGAGCCCTAAACTGCAGTCCTTCCCCACTGAGCCCTTGTGTTGGCCGTACCCGGCTTCAGTGCGTCCGTCGGCACGACCACCTGCAACCTGGAATGTGCCAGTCAGCAGTATTCCCCCACGGACATCTCGCAGTGCGGGAAGACTAACAAGTTTCAGGCAGAACAAAGGGCGTCTTTCAACGAATTGATGACTTTCCAGCAGCAGTTGATGTCCGTCTCCGTGTGTGTCCCCGGGAACAGCCCGTAGATCAGAGAATCCTCTGTTACGCAGCTGCTGGGGTTGAACCGTGACAAGGAGCCTTGCATCCTTCGCCACACTCTCCTCGCAAACCCACACTCCACAAAGAGGTGGGCGACCGTCTCGTCCCCAGCGCAGTCATCCCGGGGGCAGCGCGCGCTGGGACTGATATTTCAACCATGCAGGAAGGATCTGACTAGGAGGGCCCCTCTCACTGCCAGCCAAGCGAGGGATTGTTGCAGCTATGTAACAGAGGATTCTGTGATCTACGGGCTGTTTCTAGTGACAGACACACAGACGTACATCAACTGCTGCTGGATGTTCATCAACTCCATGGAAGACGCCCTTTGGTCTGCCCGAAACTTATTGGTCTCCCAGCACCGCGAGATGTCCGTAGGGGAATGCTGCCGACTGGCGCATTCCAGGCTGCAGGAGTACGTGCTGAGGGACGCACCAAAGCTGGGTGCAGCCAACGCAATTGCTCGGTGGGGAAGGACTACAGTTTAGGGTTCTACTACCACAGGAGAGGAAGCAGAGGGGTCAAGCGAGGAAGCCTTCTTGCAAGGCAGCTAGAAGCCCCTAACACTAAAGTCGAGACCCTGCATCAGGACTCTGTTTTTTGACGCAATGAGTTCTGCCAGCAGATTTTTTTTTTCTCCACGACTCAGTCTGTTGTGTCTCCCAGAATTTAGGGCATTATTTGGTATTGGTATAGGTTTATTATTGTCACTTGTACTGAGGTTCAGTGAAAAACTTGTCTTCCATACCGTTTATACAGGTCAATTCAATACACAGTGCATTGAGGTAGGACAGGGTAAAAACAAGAACAAAATACTGAGTAAAATGTCACAGCTGCAGGGAAGTGCGTTGCAGGTAGACAATAAAAGACAAGGTCATAACAAGGCAGATTGCGAGGTCAAGAGTCCTTCTCATCGTATAAGGGAACCATTGAGTAGTCTTAAAAATGTGGTCTAGAAGCTGACTTTGAGCCTGGTTGCATGTGCCCTAAGGCTCTTGCATCTTCTGCCTGAGGGGTGAGGGATGAAGAGGGAATGACCCACGTGGTGGGGTCTTTGATGATCTTGGCTCCTTCACCAAGGCAGGAAGATGCACAGACAGAGTACATGGAAGGTAGGCTGATTTCCTTGATGCACTGAGTTGTGCCCACAACTCTCTGCAGTTTCTTACTGTCCCAGGCAGAGAAGTTGACATACCAATCAGTGATGCATCCAGATAGGAGGCTTTATATTCTGCGTCAATAAAAATTGGTGAAGGTCGATGGAGACACACCAAATTTCTTTAAACTTCTGAGGAAGGAGATACGCTGGTGAACTTTCTTGGTCATGACGTCTACATGGTTGGACCAGGACAAACTATTGGTGATGTTCACTCCAAGGAACTCGGAGTTCTCAACCTCCTCGACCTCAGCACCATTGATGTAGACAGGTGCATGTACACGGTCCCATGTCCTGAAGTCAATGACCAGCTCTTCATGAACAACGATGAACCAACTGCCGTATTTTTTCCAGAGTGGTAGAACAAATAAATGGAACTGAAAATGCTTGAAATACGCAGCCGGTCAGGCAGCGTTGGCATCAGTTCCCTGAGAGATCACCGACGTGGAACCCTGACTCCTTTTCTCTCCCAACAGATCCTGCCTGACCTGCTGTGTTTTTCCAGCATTTCCTCTTTTCACAACAGATGCATTTCCTTTGGAACAGATTTCATCAAAAATGAGTGCAAACTCGAATTATTGGTTCCATGTGGGAACCGTTTGGGATCCAGGCTCTGCCGGCCTCTCTGTAGGATACGTGAAACATTCCTTGTTTCAGTCGCAGCCAGATCCCTCCCTCACCTCTTTCTCAGGTACATCATGTCTGTATTGGTGCTGCTTCCTGCTCTCATTCACCACTTCAACCTTCCAGAACATTCCCGTTCGGTCCACTGATTTCGAGAGGGTTGACAGCTTCAAGTTCCTGGGAGTGAACATCACCAATAGCCTGTCCTGGTCAAATCACGGAGATGCCACAGCCAAGAAAACTCACCAGGGAATCTACTTCCTCAGGAGTCTAACGAAATTCGGTTTGTCCCCTTTGACACTCACCAACTTTTATTGATGCACCATAGAAAGCATCCTACCTGGATACATCACGGCTTGGTACAGCAACTGCTCTGCCCAGGACCGCAAGAAACTGCAGAGAGTTGTGGGCACAAGTCAGCGCATCACGGAAAACAGCCTCCCCTCCTTGGAGTCCCGTCTTTACCTCTCACTGCCTTGGCGAAGTAGCCAGTATAATCAAAGACCCTACACTCCCGAAACATTCTCTCTTCTCTCCTCTTCCATCAGGCAGAAGATACAGGAGCCTGAGGGTGCATACCACCAGCTTCTATCCCTTTGTGATAAGACTATTGAACGGTTCCCTTATACCATGAGATGGACTCTGACTTCACAATCTACCTTGTGAAGTTGAACCTTATTTTCTACCTGAACTGCACTTTCTCTGCAGCTGTGACATTTTACTTTGTACTACCTCAATGCACTCTGCACTAACTCAATGTAACTGCACTGTGTAATGAATTGACCTGAATGATCGGGACAAGTGACAATGATAAAGCAATACTAATACACGGGGGAACTGAGCCTCCAACTGCTGTCACTTTGATTCCCCATCCCGCTCTCAGGCTGAATTCTGCCTTTGGTCTCCTGCACTTTTCTAACGAGTCTCCACAAAGCTCGGGGAACAGCGCCTCATCTTCTGACTGGGCACGTTACAGCCCTCGGGGGTCGACACTGAATTGAGACAGATGATTGTATCTCACACTCCCAGCATTCAGCTTTCTTTCTCTCACTTCTGGTCATTTCCAATTTCACCTCCTCCCTCCTATTTACACCTCCCCCCGTCACAACTTTACCCCCCTCCCTTCCAGTCAGCACCACCCCTGGCGCCAATCTCTGTACAGTGGTCTTTAAGACCCGGGAGAGCCGCCGCCTGCGGCTCAATTTTCCATTTTCACGGAAGTATTTCTGTTCCGCTGACGGATGCAGTTAACGCGTTAAAATTAATGGGTCGACAGTTCTAATGTCAATTCGTGTTTATTTCACCCTCCTCACATTTATATTTACACTGACTTCCTCCTGACGCCAGTCCCGGGACCCGACCCGGTTACAGACAAGGAGCGGAACCGGAGCAGATTCTCAGCCATTGGTTTTCATCCTCAGTCCCGAAGAAAGGATAAAGTTTGTCCGTGAATTTATTCCCAGTGAAGGTGTGGAGATGGGACTTGGTGTCCGCGCTGTAAAATGAAACTGTCCCGGACCCGTAACTGAGATAAACTCCCACCCTCCCGGGGATGGCACCGGCAGAGAGACGGGATATGGGGGAGGTTCTCGCATAAAACCCGTCACCAACCCGCCCGATGGTCCAGAATCCGTTTACCGGGATCAGTTCGACCCGTCTCTTCCTCTCCACAGACTCTGCGGCGACTCCCAGACTCCAGCCCCGATTCCCCGCCACCTCCACCTCCCAGTAATGTCTCCCCGATGTGAATCCCTCCGATCCCAGCACAGAGTACCAGACTGTGAACCTCTTCCCGGTGTCGGGGAGACACCTCCGAGTGCGGGTCCGGGTCCATCTCACACTCTTCCGATCCTCAGACACCTCGAGCCACGGACTCGCCGTTCCCACATCCAGGGTCACAGACACTGGGGGGAGAAACAAAGAATTAGAGAGTTCCCGGGGATCGGGGAGAGATTCGGGCAGGGCGACCCCGGCACCGGGGTAGAGGCCGCTCGGACTCAGGGACGGTCGGGCGGCCGACACAAACCTTCAATGGGGTTCACCCAACTGCACCGGATGAACAACATACTTCTTCCCGGGGTTTTTCTCTGGGACAGAGCGGGGAGTTTCACACACAAAACGCTGCAGGAACTCAGCGGGTCAGGCAGCATCTGTGGAGGGGAAATAAACAGTCGACGTTTCGGGCCGAGACCCTTCATCAGGACTGGAAAGGAAGAGGGAAGAAGCCATAATAAAAGGGTGGGGGGAGGAGTAGGAGCTGGCGGGTGATCGGTGAGTCCAAGTGAGGGGGGAAGAAAGATGGGTGGGGAGGGGGGAAGTGGGATTGATGTGAGAAGCTGGGCGGTATTCGCGTGGAGAGGCAAGGGGCTGAAGAAGATGGAATCCGATCGGAGAGGGCAGTGGACCATGGAATAAAAGGAAGGAGGTGGGGAACCAGAGGGAGGAAGGTGTGGGTGAGGGGCAGGTCGTGGGGGCGGGGCAGGGGAAAGAGAAGGGGTAATGGGGCCAGAGGGAGAAGGGAAATCAAAGGACGGGGGTAGAGGGGAGTGGTTACCGCAAGTTAGAGAAATCGACGTTGTTGCCGTCAGGTTGGTGACAACCAAGGCGGAATATGAAGTGTTCCTCTGATCGGCGTCTGGCCTCAACGTGGCAGCAGAGGAGGCCGTGGACAGACATGTCAGTGTGGGAATGGGAAGTGGAATCGAAATGTCTGGTCACCGGGAGATCCTGACTGTTACGGCGGACGGAGCGAAGGTGTTCGACGAAGCGATCCCTCCATCTGCGTCGGGTCTCACCGATGTAGAGGAGGCCGCACCGGGAGCAGCAGAGACAATAAACGACCCCGATGGATTCACATGTGAAGCGCTGCCTCACCCGGAACGACTGTTTCGGGCCCTGAATGGTGGTGAGGGAGGAGGTGGAGGGGCAGGTGTAACATTTGGGATGGCTGCAGGGATCAGTGTCTGGAGGGGGATCAGAGGGGACGGACGAGTGGAAAAGAGAGTCGCGGAGAGAGCGATCCTTGAGGAAAGTGGAGAGGGGAGGGGAGGGGAAGATGCGCCTGGTGGTGGGATCCCGTTGGAGATGGCAGAGAATGCTGTGTTGGAAGCAGAGGCTCGTGGGGTGGTCGAGGAGGACAAGGGGAACCCTGTCCCTGTTAAGTCGGGGGGGGGGGGGCGGTGGTGGTGGATGGGGTGAAGGCAGACGTGCGGGAAATGGAGGAGGTGCGGGTGAGGGCTGCGTTGCCGGTGGTGAAGGGGAAACAACATATTCTGAAAAAGGAGGAGATCTCGGATGTCCTGGAGTGGAAAACCTCATCATGGGAACAGATGCTGCGGAGACGGAGGGACTGAGAGAAGGGAATGACATCCTTACAAGTGACAGGGTGGGAAGAGGTGTCGCCAGGGTAACCGTGGGAGTCAGTGGGTGTTTTAAAAGATGTCAGTGGAAAGGGAGATTCCCGGGATTGTCGACAGGGGGTGGGGCAGTGACTTTTGGAAGGGGGGAGCGAGTGGGGAGTGTGCGGAGTGTGGAGAGTCTGTGGTGGTGATGGAGAGTTGGGGAATGGTAACGAGAGCTCTTGCTGAGAGGCGGTGGAGATGGAGGCAGATCGGAGACAGCTTTTATCCCACGGTGATAAGACTATTGAACGGTTCTCTTATACGATGAGGTGTACTCTTGACCTCACAATCTACCTTGTTTGAGCTTGTACCTTACACTCTACCTGCAAAGCACTTGTCTTGTAGCTGTGAGGCTTTGCTCTCTATTCTGTTGTTGATTTTACCCTGTACTGCTCTGTAAATGACAGAGATTGTTGTAAAACAGAACGACCTTGAGGTACAAGGACATACTTCCATGAAAGTGGCAAGACTCATAGACCTGTTAGTGAAGAATGCGTTTGGCATGCTTGCCTTCATCAGTCAGGGCACTGAGTACAGGAATTGAGATGCCATGTTACAACTGTACTGGTTGTTGATAGACCACACTTGGAGTATTGTGTGCATTTCTGGTTGCCCGGCTATAGGAAGGATGTCATTCCGCTGGACAGGAAGCTTCAGGAGCACATTACCAGGACTGGACGGCTTGGGGTACAAGCTGAGACTGGAGAGGCTGGGATTATTTTCCTGGAGTGCTGGAGGTTGAGGAGTGATCCCTTATCGAGGTAAATGAAATCATAAGGGGTTTATATAAGGTGAATGGTCACAGTTCATGATTGGGTCGTCTAAAATTAGAGGGAAAAGGTTTATGATGAGAGGGGAAAGATTTAAAAGGGATCTGTGGGGCATCTCACAGCGAGGGAGGTGGGGATATGGAATTTTCTGCTAGAGCAAGCTGTAGAAACAGGTCTAATTACAATGTTTAAAAAGACATTTCAACAGGTGCATGGATAGAAACGTTCAGAGGGATATGGGACATCGCAGGCAAATGGGTGGCTCAGCAAGACTTCTTGGTCGGAATGGACGAGATCGGCAGAAGGACCTGTTTCCTTACTGTCGACATACTGGTGATGTGGGGGAGTTGCTGCCGTTGGGATCGCATATTCTGACTTGATGTCCTGTTTCTCCACATGATAAGAGAGCCTCCCGAGGGGAAGAAACGAGGATGTGACAACTGCATAAACATTGGGGATTCAGTGGAGGGAGGGCCCGGCTTCTGAAATGATCAAACACTCCACCCACCCACCTCAGCACGGTCGGGTTTGTGGGGAGAGGAGAAATCAAATGAGCTAAAGCTGTAACTGGAGCCTCAGTGTACAACCACAGACTGTACACAGTTTAATGGCCACAAATGGGTGTTGAAGTCCCTGGGGTTAAACATCTGCCAAACCCCTTCCCAGAACATCCTCCCGAGGACTCTCACCCTGGTGCCTGTCCGTGAACTGATGATGTGACGATTCAGGTCAGAGGGCAGTTCGGTGCCACATAACAGACAGACTGGGTAAGGGCGGCAGGTTTCATTCCTCAATGGAAATATGTGTGTGTCCCTGATCATGTGCCCCACTCTGGCTGTGCGTCTAGGTATGTGGTTCTGTGTGTGTGTGTGTGTGTGTGTGTGTGTGTGTGTGTGTGTGTGTGTGTGTGTATGTGTGTGTGCGCGCGCGTGTGTGTATTGAAGTAAATATAGGTGAGAGTGCATATTGAAGTATATGTGTGTTACTGTGTGTCTCCACATGTATGGTGTGTGTTGACCATGTGTGGCATGTGCGTGAGTTGCACAAAGGAATAAATTCACTGGGTCTGAAGAGAATGGATTCCAGCTTACTGAGGGGAACTAACAATGTACATTGTGGAGGCTGTGGCCACATCTGCCAATCCTTCTTTTGTGTGTGTGTGTGTGTGTGTGTGTGTGTGTGTGTGTGTGTGTGTGTGTGTGTGTGTGTGTGTGTGTGTGTGTGTGTGTGTGTGTGTGTGTGTGTGAGGGGAGCTTTGCCAGGCCGGTTAGGTTTTGTGTGCTTATATAATTCCTATAAATCCATTAACTGACTGTTAATTCCCCGAAAACTGTGGGAGGATTCAAACTCATGTATTGCCGAGCTTGTGCAGTGTGGGTGGGCTCAGGATGCAGTGGTTAATCTAACAGCCCCTGCATTGGTTGTATTGTGCTCCTGTGTCAGTGTGTTCAGGGATCTGACATCTCCAGCTCAACATGTGACTGTGACGCTTCCCAGCAGGTGGGGTTGGTGCTGGAGTAAAACTTCAGTTCCCATTCAGCCCATTGTTACAGCTAATCCTTGCGTCTATGAATTACTTAAAAGTTTCTCATAACCAAGGACAAAGGAAACTGTGTGCTTTACCTTGCTTAATTGTGTCAAACATTTCTCTCAATGCTGTATTCAACAAAATAGGGTGATCGAATTTTTCAACCGGTAGGGCACCATCAGTCACTGACAACGTGTGCGCATCATGACTAATCCTGCAAATATTAAACAGCCGGTTATAAACTGAGCACCAGCGATATTTGAACTATTTTACAAATCTATGCTGGGTTTCAGTGAAGACCATGTCCTACCTCATCTTCCGATGAGTCTCCTCCTGAAATAAATAAAACACAAATCTGAATTGACTGAGACTGACCGTCCACATCCCGACACCAGGAATGTGAACCAAGTTATCACAAGCTGCTGAAAATTCCCGCGTCCCAACTCGCACTCCTGCTGACACATAGACAGAGGATATTGCAGAAGGTTCATAGAACCACGCGACAAAGCACAAGGAATGTTATGAAAGTTGTGCTATAACTTAGAGGAAGAAACCTACTTGAAAGTCTGGACAGGTTGCGCATTTTTCTCTGGATACAATGTCAGGGATGATCGGATGGAGGAATTTCAGATTACAAACGGATTTGATTGGGCGGGAGTGGAGAAAGTATCTCTGCTTGTTGGGAAACCAAATGTCAAAGCTAAAATGGTAGGTGGTCTTCAACAAATCATGGCAGAAAAGCAGTGAAGAGAAAATGGAACTCACTGCTGCAGGTGTGGTTGAAGCAGACAGTGGAGACTGAATGTAATGGGGAAGTTGGATAAACACATGAGGGACCACGGATTTGGGGGCACCATTCATGGGTGTGGTGAGCAGGGGGGAGGAGGCTGGTGAAGCAGGTAAATTGATAGGATAAGATTGACCGAATGGCCTGTCTATGATGTAAAATGGGATATAATCCCATGTGGAAGATATCTGAAAAAGAAATCAGACAGTGCAAATTTCCCTAAAATAGCAAACTTGATGAAAACCAACTGATAAGTCTGATATGTGTGTCCATTTCTGGAATTCAACCTCAGTTTCCATTGATCGACAGAGAGACCGTCACACCCACTGCACCAGACACACCTACAGCATGTGACTGTAACTGGATCCTAATGTGAGTTTCGGGGGATTTTATACATGGGAATCACAGAGCCAATCACCAGCTCAGTGTCTAGATAACCAGAACGCATTCCCAAAAAGGTTGCAGAATGTCCTGTGAGGTACAGATATTCTGGGAGGCAGGTTTGGGGACAACAACAGCCCTGAACAGTCAAAACATCTATCTGATCAAACTCAGTTGACAAGGGCTGGTAAACACTGTAGTCATTTTAAATATATCACGCCCCATTTTGTAACTGTGTTCTTTAATTGAACCAAATTGTAATGTCATCTCTCACCTTGAGAAATATCAAGCTGTCTTCTTCATTCATCCGTTCCTGTAATTTTGAGAGTTTCTCCTGAATAGAATTTAAATTCTCTTGAATCTTTTGAAGTTTTTTCTTCATTGGATTTAGAATCTTCTCCACTTCTTCCCTGAGATCACTGAGGAAGTGCTTCTCTTTCTCAGTGAGAATCTGGTGCAGTTCAGCAAATTGGGATGTGATGTGGGACTGAAGGCTGTGTGACTGTTCCTGTCAAGTGAAAATGTGAAGATTAATTTAGAAAATTTCTCTCCTGTTTTCCCTTATGACATGGAAGGTGACCATTCAGCACATCAACGTCCATGCTGGTTCTCAGACCAATCCCATCAATCACATTCACTCACGTCTCTCTGAAACTTATTCTCCCTCACAAGCCCATAGGAGTTAATTCACATGCCAGCCAGCATCACGAGGGTAACTACAGTCGCCAATTAACCGTGCAACCACATATCGTTGAGATGTGGGTGAAAACGGCCGTGCACACAGGGAGAACATGCAAACTGCACGCAGACAGCACCAGAGGTCACGGTCAGGATCGAACCCAGGTCACTGGAGCTGCGCTACTCTGCGATTGTGCATCAAAGTGAACAAAACTACCCAACAAGATCAGAAATTCTGCACAGGGAAGCCTCACCCGAACTCCGGAGATCTTCTCTTTCTGTTGTTGCTCCATTTCCTGGAAGTCTGACTTCATTTTTGTGAGAGATTCGAAGGAAGACTTAATCTGATCCTGCGAATCAGAGAGTAAAGGAATTAGACAATAAAGATGCAAGAGAGTAAACAGTTGATCAAAATCGGGTTATTTTTACCTTGTAGATTTCAACAGCTTCTTTAATCGGCATAAAGTTATGAGACTTGTGTTCCCGCGCATCTCTGCAAATCACACAGATCAGTTTCTTGTCCGTTTCACAAAACAGCTTCAGTTCTTCCTGATGTTCCTCGCAGTGAAGTTTACTTTCCTTCTTTATCTGATTCAGAGTTAATTTTCGAGCTTTCTCAGACAGAACTGCTAAGGCCCGATTTACCCTGAGGGTGCTGTCGTCAAACACCTCTCTACATTCCATGCAGGAGTTTCTCTCGTCCCTGACCCAACACCGTGTGATACAGGAGCGACAGAAGTTGTGTCCACACTCCAGTATAACCGGATCGGTGAAGAAATCCAGGCAGATGGGACAAATTGCTTCCTCGGTCCAACTCTCAACCTGGCCTTTCGAAGCCATTTTAACTCCCCGCACTTCCTCATTCGCAATCGGTTCACCCTCGGGGAGCTGCCGAACCCCTGCAGTACTGCGATTATCCACCACACACGCTGCAGTCTCAGGGAATCATGTTGTTTTGCGGCAAGTGTCCAGAGGGAAGGTAACGTGGCGATTTCCACATCAGGAAGGGATCAGAAATACATTCAACAGGTCTGAAGATCAATGAAGCCGGAGAGAAGAACCTGGTTCTGTCTAAGGCAGGACTAAAAGAGACCAGGCCTGAAAAAAAGACACAAGAGACTGCAGATGCTGGTATCCTGAGTCAAAAACGAGCTTCTGGAGGAACTCACCGGGTCGGGCAGCGTCTGTGGAGAGACATAGAGAGTCGACGTTCGGGGTTGCGACAGTCTAGATGAAGGATCTCGACCCGAAACGTCGACTGTCTATTTCCCGCCACAGATGCTGCTTGACCCGCTGAGTTCCTCCAGCATCTCGTTTTGTTTAGCTCGAGGCTTAAAGAGAGGCAGACTGGGGTGTAAAACGGTGGTTAAATATAAATGTAGAGCAGCTAATAAATTAGTTAATGTCATGCAGCAGGGGGTGTGGACAGAATATTGTGTTGCGAGGAGACAGATGCAGCGGCGATGACTGAGATGTGTCTGCAGGAAAAAGCACAGGACTGGGCTTTATACGTCATGGGCTGGAAAACACTCAGCTTTTCAGTAAAGTCCTGATTTCTACCGTTCTTCGTGTGAAGCAGCTTCCTGACTTCACCCATGCACGGCCCGGCTCCAATGTAAGGTCCGGTCTACCTTGTTCTGGGCTGTGCCCACAAATGGAAATGGTTTCCCCCTGCCTGCTTTGTAACCCCTTCAGCCCCAGACGGCCGGCACACTGGGATAGATTCCCCACTTGCAGCACAGCCTCACACTGTTTATCAGGCGGCTTCCGCAACATCGGCTCGTCCACAACAGGAGTGTGGGGCCCAGTCTTCGTCTTAAATACGGTTCAGATCTGGACAGCGTACAAAGGAAATCCCAGACAGCGGGGGCGAGTTTCTCGAACATCAGTTTTGTCACAAACCAGCAACAAAAGAAACACACTGAGCATGATTCAGTGTTAAAAACTATTTTATTAATCACTACTTATGGTAATACGTAAAATAAAAGTAAAAAAAAATGTTAGTATGTTAGAATTCAAGAATGTTAAACCTCGAACGTTAACCCCAAAACTAAACTCTTCGTGTGTGTGTGTGACAAAGTCCAAAACTCCCAGTTCCGGAATGGTTCTTAAAGTTCAGTTCCGCAAGCCATAAGGTGAAACATGAGCAAGGGCTTCTTCAACAACCACCGTTGTCTGAAGATAAGATGTAGATGTAGAAAAACATAGAGAGAGTACATACGAAATCCAGATGTTCCACGATGGAACCCAAACGACACTTCAGTGTTTACTCGGTAGTGACTTCCTCACCCCGAAAAGCATCCGAATCGTGGTCGTCCACACACAAATACCTGCTTCCTTCTACAGGTCAGCAACAAAGTGAACTCCACCGGATTACTTCCAACTTCCATACATGGATTTCAGTGGCAAACACAGTTATTGTTTCTCATCCATCGATAGAGAAAACAAGCAGGCTGGTGTCTCTCTCCCTTCTCTCTCTCTCTTTCTTCTTCTTCTTCTTCTTCCACAACGTCATTACGTCCTTTATCTTCTATTGACGTAAGCACGCCCCACACACACATACACACACACTCTCTATCTTAAAGGGACTTTCACTGAGTCCATAACACCTCCCACCTAAAAAAAAAATTTTCCCAAGAAAATTTTAACCGCGCATAGAGTTAGTAATGTTAATAATTATCACGCTACACAACTACAGACTATCAGATTAGTACAGATACATGTTTCCCATTTAACATCGGGAAAGACAATCAGCAATCACATTATCTTTGCCTTTAATGTGAGTTATCATGAGATCAAACTCTTGCAAAATTAAACTCCAGTTTAACAGCCTTCTGTTCTTGTTTTTGACTCGGCTCAGAAACACCAATGGGTTATGATCTGTATACACAGTCAATGGTTTCTGAGCAGTGCAAACATATACACTGAAATGTTGCAAGGCTAAAACAAGCGACAGTAATTCTTTCTCTATGGTGGAATAATTCTTTTGATGCTCATTAAATTTCTTTGAAAAGTAAGCTACAGGATGGTCAATATCATCAAGGTCACCCTTCTGCAACAACACAGCTCCTGCAGCTTCATCACTGGCATCTACTGCTAACGAAAATGGCTTTTCAAAGTCAGGTGTTCTGAGCACAGGATGGTAGCATAAAATGGCTTTCAGCTTCTCAAATGCTTCTTGACAAGAATCTGTCCAAACAAACTTTACTCCCTTCTTCTGAAGATTAGTTAGGGGAAGAGCAATATCAGCAAAATTTTTACAAAATTTTCGATAATATCCAACCATTCCCAAAAATCTTCTAACAGTCCTCGTACCTGTGGGAATAGGGAACTCAGATATTGCTTGAACTTTTGCCTGAACAGGAGCTTGCTTGCCTTGACCTACAACATAACCAAGATACGTCACAGTGGCATGGCCAAATTCACTTTTAGCCAAGTTAACTGTAAGGTTAGCCCTGGAAAGTCTTTCAAACAACCTTTCTAACGTAGAGATGTGATCTTCCCAAGTATCATTCCCAGTCACTAAGTCGTCAATGTAGGCATCTGTATGTTTTAACCCATGAATCACTGAATTAATCATTCTTTGAAATGTTGCCGGAGCATTTTTCATTCCAAATGGCAAAACATTGTATTCATACAATCCAGAAGGGGTTACAAAGACTGAAATCTCCCTTCCTCTATCTGTTAATGGAACACACCAGTACCCTTTTAATAGGTCAATCTTTGTAAGAAATTTTGCCTTTCCCACTCTGTCTATGCAATCATCCACTCTAGGAATAGGGTAAGCATCTGACTTTGTTACAGCATTCACTTTCCTGTAATCTGTGCAAAATCTAACAGTTCCATCAGGTTTAGGTACAATAACACAGGGCGAACTCCAATTTGAAGTAGAATGTCTAATAATATCATTTTCCAACATGTATTTTATTTCCTGATCAACAAGTTTACTTTTTTCCACATTCATTCGATATGGGTGTTGTTTGATTGGTTTTGCATCCCCAACATCAACATCATGGGTAATTATCGATGTTCTGTTTGGAACATCTGGGAACAGATTTTTAAATTTTAAAATTAATTCTCTCATCTGTTGTTTTTGTGAAACTTGTAAATGGTCCAACTTCGTTTCAAGGTTCTCCAGGATATTTTGGTTTTTTAGTTTCGATGGAACAATATTTGGTCTAAATTGGCCTTCCTCAACATCAACATCAGGCATTCTAGAAACAACCTTTTCACCATCCACCAAGGCCACAACTGAATCCTTCTCATAATAAGGTTTTAGCATGTTTACATGACAGAGTTGTGTTTTCTTGCGTCTATCTGGTGTTTTGATTATATATGTTAGATCAGTCACTCGAGATTCAATAACATAGGGTCCAGAAAAGCGAGCTTGCAAGGGATTATTTTGGCTAGGGAAAAATACCAACACCTTTTGCCCCACTGCGAATGTCCTAGGCCGAGCACGTCTATCAAAATATGTCTTCATTCTTATCTGGCTTGTTTTCAGATTCTCTCTCGCTAGCTGGCAGACTCTCTCCAACCGAGTTTTAAATTTTTGGACATAGTCCAACAGACTCAAGTGCACTTCCTCATTAACCCATTGCTCTCTTAACAACTCCAAAGGTCCTCTCACCCTATGTCCAAACACAAGCTCAAACGGACTAAATCCGATTGACTCCTGGATCGATTCTCTAACGGCAAACAAAAGTAAATGGATACCTTCGTCCCAATCCTTGGTGTTTTCAAAGCAATAAGTCTTCAGCATATTTTTGAGAGTAGAATGAAATCTCTCCAGAGCTCCTTGAGATTCTGGGTGATATGCAGATGATACAATCTGCTTTGCTCCCAGCTCATAGACTATTTGTTGAAAAATTTTTGACATAAAATTACTACCTTGATCAGATTGGATTTCTTTTGGCAAACCAAACAAGGTAAAAAAATTTTACAAGAGCCTTTGACACCGTCTTGGCCTTAATATTTCTAAGGGGTATTGCCTCTGGAAATCTAGAAGTGGCACACATGATGGTTAACAAATACTGATTTCCAGTCTTAGACTTTGGTAAGGGGCCAACACAGTCCACAATCACCTTCGAAAAGGGTTCACCAAAAGCAGGAATTGGTTTCAAAGGAGCCACAGGGGGTTTTTGATTTGGTTTACCTACCATCTGACATGTGTGGCAGGTTCGACAAAACATCACCACATCTTTTCTCAAACCAGGCCAATAGAATTGTTTCAAGATCTTCCCTACAGTTTTATTCACCCCAAAATGACCACCCAAAGGCATACTATGGGCCAGGTTTAAAATCTCATCCCTATAAACTTTTGGAACAACAACCTGATGAATAACTTCCCATTCCTCAGTAACAGGAACATGAGGAGGTCTCCATTTCCTCATTAACACTCCATTTTTGACATAGTATCCAGTTGGCACCTTTTCAATCTCCTCACATGAGAGAGCTTTTTCTTTCAGTTCTGTCAACTCAGGGTCCTTTGTCTGTTCCACCATAAAATCCTTCCTCGACAAAGACAAATCTTCAAATTCAGGCTCACTATAAGGATGTTGATCCTCCAGTGAAGACAGAAAAGTCTCAGATAAGGCATCAAAATCTTCTTCCTGTTTAGGACTGTCACAAGGAACTACATCAGACTGCACCGGACTGTCTGTCTTGGCTAGTTCTTTAGCTCTAGCTCGAGTCACCGCACATGATGGGTAAACATCTGAATCATCTTCAGACTCATCAATCCTTGGTTTGGTTGTTAACCGTACCACAGGATCACTTTCTCCATTTGCAAGGTCATTTCCCAATAACAAAGAAACTCCTTCCACTGGCAAACTAGGTCTTATCCCTATCTCGACTGGTCCTTCTACGAACTTTGACTTTAAAATCACCCTGTGAAAAGGGACAGACATGGTCTCACCTGTAACGCCTCGTACTAGATTTACTTCACCAGTGTCACTTTCTTCACCAAAATTTAAAACACTGTCCAGCAAGAGAGATTGACTAGCCCCAGTATCTCTAAGAATTTTCACTGGCACCTGGGGTGACTCATCATTCAGTGAAACAAAACCCTCTGATACATACGAACGGAATTCCTTTCTCACCTCCTCCAACTTTTCCACTTTTCCCTCTTGCAAGGACTGATCTTTAACAGCATCTCCTAAACCTTTTTGATTTTTAATTGCCTGAAAGCAAGCATTGGGCCCAGCTTCCTTCTTTTTCTTCAAAAGGGCACAATTAGATATCACGTGGCCAGGTTTCCTACAGTAATAACAAGTACGCTCAACAGATTTCTCCAGCCCTGGCTTCTTTTCATCTTTTCCTTTTTGATTACCTCCCAATTTAATCTCTGGTTACCTGGATTGTCTTTGTAACTCTTTTGAAAGGTTTTAGGTTGTCCCCATTTGGATTTATGGGTTAAAGCATAATCATCTGCCAACCTAGCAGTTTCTTGTAAAGTTTCCACTGCCTTTTCATTTAAATATGTTGTTAATTCAGCTGGAACACATCTTTTAAAGTCTTCCACTAGTATCAATTCTGTCAATTTATCATAATCCCCATCTACATTTTTAGCCAGGCACCATCGTTCAAAACATATTCTCTTTCCATTGGCAAATTCCATATAAGTCTGATCTGCAGATTTCCTCAAGTCTCTGAATTTTTGTCTATAAGCCTCAGGGACCAATTCATAAGCCTTCAAAATAGCTTGTTTTACCTTGGTATAATCAGCTGCATCCTCAACAGACAAAGCAGAATAAGCTTTTTGAGCTTTACCTTTAATCACACTCTGTACCATAAGAGCCCATCCTTTCCTTGGCCAGTTTGAACTCACAGCAACCTTTTCAAAATGTTGGAAATACTGATCAACCTGATCTTCCTCAAAAGGAGGGACTAATCGAACCTCCCTGCTGGCTGAAAAACCATCATCAGAATCAGATTCCGAACTCCTACGCTTCATTTGTAACTCATGCTGCCTCTGTTTTTCCTTCTCCTCTGCCTCAAACTTTAACCGAATTAGTTCCCGTTCCGCCTCTAACTTCATCCGAGTTATCTCTCGTTCGGCCTCTAATTTCTTTTGTTCGGCCTCTAATCTCTTTTCCTCTCGTTCAGCTTCTATCTTTAACTGGGTTTGCTCGCGTTCAGCTTCTATCTTTAACTGGGTTTGCTCTCGTTCGGCCTCTAATCTCTTTTGCTCTCGTTCAGCTTCTAATTTATTTTGTTCTCGTTCAGCCTCTATCTTTGCCAGCTGCACCTGTGCCTCAGAAATTGCTATTTCACTGCCAGGAAACTGTTTTAACACTTCCTTCTCAAACACTTTCTTTTCCACATAATGGCCAGCTATCAGTCTCTGAATATCTGCCTTTCTCATAGACTGCTTTACTTCTGTAAGGTTTAGCCTTGTAGCAATCTTTATCAGATCATCCTTTTTCGCCACCTCCAATCCCTTTTGGGTTGGTGACTCCAAAAATGCCTTAATATCCATTGCTGCTGGTTTCCACACACACAAGCCAATTAAAAAAGAATTTATCAGACCTCCCTCAAAAATCTTTGGATTGAATCTCGAACAAATTTCGTCAATCTGGGGTACAATCCCAGACGACACTCGTTAACCTTGGGAACTATCCCGGACGAGCCCCCAATTTTGTCACAAACCAGCAACAAAAGAAACACACTGAGCATGATTCAGTGTTAAAAACTATTTTATTAATCACTACTTATGGTAATACGTAAAATAAAAGTAAAAAAAATGTTAGTATGTTAGAATTCAAGAATGTTAAACCTCGAACGTTAACCCCAAAACTAAACTCTTCGTGTGTGTGTGTGACAAAGTCCAAAACTCCCAGTTCCGGAATGGTTCTTAAAGTTCAGTTCCGCAAGCCATAAGGTGAAACATGAGCAAGAGCTTCTTCAACAACCACCGTTGTCTGAAGATAAGATGTAGATGTAGAAAAACATAGAGAGAGTACATACGAAATCCAGATGTTCCACGATGGAACCCAAACGACACTTCAGTGTTTACTCGGTAGTGACTTCCTCACCCCGAAAAGCATCCGAACCGTGGTCGTCCACACACAAATACCTGTTTCCTTCTACAGGTCAGCAACAAAGTGAACTCCACCGGATTACTTCCAACTTCCATACATGGATTTCAGTGGCAAACACAGTTATTGTTTCTCATCCATCGATAGAGAAAACTAGCAGGCTGGTGTCTCTCTCCCTTCTCTCTCTCTCTTTCTTCTTCTTCTTCTTCTTCCACAACGTCATTACGTCCTTTATCTTCTATTGACGTAAGCACGCCCCACACACACATACACACACACTCTCTATCTTAAAGGGACTTTCACTGAGTCCATAACAGTTTATTCAGGTCATGTTACAGTGTACACTGGGGAACACCGAGTGTGAGCTCAAGGATCCTCCGCTAATTCGAAAAATTTTCGGCGCTTTACAATATTCGTTTTACAACGGTCGCATGCAGATTTTACAATTTCACAACGATTCACCAGGAACCAAGATTCCTTTGTGGTATTTGACCGTTGTTTATCTCTGCGGGAGCTGCCTCTATCTGCCTGACAGCTATTCCCCCCGGGCTCTCTGTAATTTGCTGTTTTAGTTTATGATCTCGTTTTTCTGTCGTGACTCTGCTGATCGAATGATAAACTCTCCTGCACTCAGTCTGCGCTCCAACCTCCACCTCTTGATCTTTGCTCCAACTTGCTCCGCCTTGCGGTCTGAGCACTTCCCCGATCTGCCTGCTGCATTACTTCTTCTGACGTGACCTTTCAGCGACCTTCTCTCTGGCCTCATTTTTCCATAATTTTCCAGTCTGTGCGACAGCGAGTTTGCCTATATTACGACTTTCCTGCTTTCGTTTTGATTCCCAGAGATTCCTTCTTCAGATATCACTGCCTGGCACTTGTGTGGTGGGAATGTTACTTGCCACCTCTCAGCCCAGGCCTGGATATTGTCCATGTCTTGCTGCATTTGTGTTGTGGGCTGCTTCAGCATCTGAGTTGTGCCAGATGGTGCTGAACATTGTGCAACCATGAGTGATCATTCCTATTTATGACCTCACCATTGAAGGAAGGTCATTGATGATGCCGCTGCAGATGTTTGGGCCGAGGGCACTACCCTGAGGAGTTACTGCAGAGATGTCCTGTGTCTGAGATGATTGGCCACCAAACACCGCCGCCACATTCTTCTGTGCCAGGGATGATCCCAACCAGTGGAGGGTGCTCCCCTGATTCCCATCGACTGCAGGTTAGCCAGGGCTCCTTGATGTCATTCTCGATAAAATGCTGCCTTGATGTCAAAGGCAGTTACTCTCACTTCTCTCTGGAGTTCAACCCTTTTGTCCATGTTTGAACCGAAGCTGTAATGAGGCTAGGAGTTGAGTGACTTTGGCGGAACACAATCTGAGCTTCTGTCAGCAGGTCTTTATTTGGCACTACAAGCAGAGATTCTTCCAGAAGATTCATCCGAGACATTATTCCAGAACGCGTGCTTGTTGTGCTGGATAAAGCCCTTGTCCATCTCCAGCTCCTGTCTCTGTGTGGCTCGTTCACAGACACAACAATTTCCAACAAGCTTCCCCCTGGAGAGGAGCTGATCCCCAGAACCAATGGGAAAGTTCCAAACGACAATAGCTCCACTCAATCACCAAGGTCACCCCAAACTCACTGGCAGAAAGTAGGGGACCCTTGTAAACGTGTGCGTTTGGACACCGAGCTCTAAGTCATCGGAGACTGGCTCACTCAATCATTCGGGAGAATAGGCCTTAACGTCCACAGTGAGGGTCCTCCTACTGTACAGCAAGGCCCTATGACGTTGAAGGTGTTTGGCAGATCCTGTCACATTTCTACAACACGTGCAAAACCACAGGGGTATTGAGGCCGGTATTAACTGGAAGGCAGAGCCTTTCCTTGGTGTTCGTGTTGAAGCTCCATCTTACTTGGTGTCCAAGAGCTAAAGAGCCACACAGCATAGAAACAGGCCCTCCGGCCCAGCTCATCCATGCCGACTGTGTTTCCCTGATTTCACCCAGTCGGGACCGAATATGCCAACAGATGCCAAGTGCTCGCTCAGTGCTCCCCCTGTCCAGCGGCAGTTGTGGAGAATTACTCTGGTCCACACCCCCTTGAGGTGATTTCCTGTCTCCGTACCAGGGAGGGAGCATCAGCAGACGGAGGGGATTAAAAGGAACAGAAGTCAGGGAACGCAGCTGTATAAAAGGCTGGTCAAGTGCATCTGAGTTTTGGATTCAGTTCGGGTTGCCCCTTTATCGGAAGAATGTGGAGGCTCTGGAGAGGTGCAGCAGTGGTTTACCAGGATGCTGCCTGGATTAGAGGGCAGGTGCTTTTTGCAGTGTTGGATAAACCACGTCTGGAGCCGCTGCTGAGGGGAGACCTGAAGTTTATAACATTACGAGAGACAGAGATAGGGTAGGCAGTCAGAATCAGTCCCTCTTGGTAAAACACGGGGAGCTGACCACAGGGGCGTCTCAGCTGTGTGAAGGGAGGTGCATCCTGCCAGCACGTAATGTCAGAGAACGCTTCACAATGAGCGGTGCACACAATGGGGACAATAAACTCTGACCATGGAACAAAAGTGAACGTGGTCCACACTGAATGCAGCGCGCAGTGACCACAGCACACATTGTGAATACAGCTCACAGTAAATACTGAATAAAGTTCACACAGGAACCACACTGCACACTGAGCGCAATGTACAACAGAAATTACTTACAGTGTGGAGGACGAACATTGGGTAAAACACACCCTGCATACATAGTGTACACAGGGATCAATGCACGTTTCATACAGTAGCCCCTGTATCCTGGACATACATTTTTATTTTCACTGGATACAAAAACAATGAATACATCAAACTCTATATGTTGTTGCATGCATTGAAGACAGTGTATTGAATATAGTGAACACGGGGTACAGAGCATAATCTGCACACAGTGCATTGGGAACAGAATGTACTGGATACAATGTATCCTGGATTGAGTATATTCTATAAATCGATACATTGCACTCTAGTTACAGCACGGTCTGGACACTTTAAGGAAAATAATGTGATACAGTCAGCTCATTTCAATGGTGTCAGTGCTCCCCTTCCATCCCTCTGCTCAATGTATTGTCACAGAGCCACAGAGTCATACAGCACGGAAACAGGCCCTTCGGCCCAACTGGTTCACACCGACCAATATTCCCAACTGAGGTCGTCTTATTTGCCAGTATTTGCCCCACATCCCTCCAAATCGCTTGGTGCTGTGTGGACAGTAATTCATAATTTGGTCATTGGTAATTGATCTATTATTGTCACATGTCTCTAGGTACAGTGAAAAGCATTGTTTTGCCATAGAGGTCATTCCACACATCAGAACATCGAGGTGGTACAAAAGAAATACAACAGTAACAGAATGCAGAATAAAGTGCTACAGTTACAGAGAAAGTGCAGTGCAGGCAGACAATAAGGTGCACGGTGCATGATGAGGTAGATTGGGAGATCAGGAGTTCATCTTTATCATACAAGCAATCCATTTGTGTCTTATAACAGCAGGACAGAAGCTGTCCTTGAGACTGGTGGGACGTGATCACTGGCTTTTGTATCTCTCGCCTATTGGGAGGGGGAGAAGAGAGAATGTCCGGGGTGGGTGGAGTCCTTGATTTTGAGCTACGATTGGCAGGTGAGTGGGCACCAATTTGCCTTAATGAAGGTGTAGATTTCTCCTGCCAATTGTTGACCTCGGCTGCGACCAGGAAGTCAGGTCCTCTGGTGCTGACGGACCATGGGTTTTTCGGAGCGGCGTCCTGTGGGGTCCCTGCACCCACTTCCCCCAAAGGAGAAGCTGAGCTGCCTGACGGCCAACGGCAGGATCGGGGCTGGGTGAGGCAGGCACCGAGGTTACCGGGTACGCCACCGGGACTCCTATTGACCGAGAACAAACTGACATAGGTTAGGTAAATTACCACACAAACTGAATTCATTCAAATCTCACACTTTCTTGTATCTACTCAAACATCCACAGAAATAGTGTTGACCCATGGTCAACAACTTAAGTCCTGAATGTTATTGTTCCCTCTGCACCAACACTCACTCAGACCAACACTCCAATGTATAACAGTGAAATCGGGGATCTCCCGTTGGAAAAATGATCGATCCTTCTTCTGCCCGCCCCTGGCATGGGGGTCTTCCTTGCGATAGTTAGTCTCCGGAGTCTTCGCTGTTTTGCATCTGAAGCCCCGCATTCTCGTTCTCTTTCCTTATCAGTTCATACTGTTGTGTTTCTCTGGTTCTGGCCTATCTTGCTCAGCGGTGTCAGCTTTTCATTGGCTCTGGTCCAAGGCAGTATCACTTCGTTGCTCCTCTCCCAAGTAAGGACTTGTGCCTCATGTTCCTTTCTCTGTTCTCCCTGAGTCAGACCAGGTCCAACCAATTTAGCCACGTCAGCCAGTAGCTGGGCTCAGCGTCCCTCTGGTCACAGACACAGACTGCCCGATTCATGAACCTGCATTTTCTATCTTACCAAAGAACATCTCACTTCTCGGTTGGAAATGATCTCTGGTTTAGCAGCTTATCGGTAGGAGCCTCATTGTGACCACTTTTATTTGCTTTGATCCAGCTGTCCCTGAGCAAAACCAGTTCACAAGACAGTTCACAAAATGATGGCCGCAAGAATAGTCTCACAAAACGGCGGCCTCCATTCCTTCCGCCACAGGGCAAGGACAAAAACATCTGGTTTGTCCACTTCCATTTCAGCTCGACGTTTGTTTTCGTTCTTTAGTTCCTTCCTGGTTAACACTCTTCAAGGACGTGCAGAGAAGGGACACCCTGTACCCAAGAGGCAGGTGGGTGCCGCATCACCCTCAAACCCCTCCCCTCCCTCAGCAACATCCAGGACAGGTGTCACACCATCCTCCCTTCCTACTGCAGACTGTTACGTACCAGCAACAATAGAAACACACCAAGTCATGTATAAGTGTTAGAAACTATTTCATTAATAACTACGTAAGAAAAGTAAAATGTTAGATATTAAACATTAACCCCAAAACTAAACTTGAAGTGTGTGTGTGGCAAATTCCCAAACTGCAAGTCCAGGAATAGTTCTCAAAGTTCAGTTCAGCAAGTGATAAGGTGAAACGTGAGCAAAGGCTTTTGCAAAACCACCGTTGACTGAAGTGACAATGTAGAGAGAGAATAGAGAAACATTGCAAAATCCAGATGTTGCACGATGGAACCCATACGACACCTCAATCACTATTGATCTCCAGTCCTTTTTTCCCAAGTACCTGCCACCCCGAAGGCATTCGAGACGTGGCTGTCCACAGAAATACCTGTTTCCTTCTACAGGTTAACGACAAAGTGGACTGCACTTGGATTACTTCAAAAATCCATACGTGGATTGTAGTGACAGACTCAGTTATTGTTCTTCATCCATCGATACAGAGACCAGCAGTCAGTGTCTCCCTCTCTTCCTTCTCACTGACTCACTGAGCAAAACGTCAGCACGTTGTTATCTTGCTGTAGTGACGCCACAACACACACACACACACACACACACACACACACACACACACACACACACACACACACACACACACACACACACACACACACACACACACTACTCTACTGTACTATATTCACCAAATAGCATCCTAATCCATAACACGACCCATGACCAAATGCACCCTGTGCATTCATGGAAAAACAGAACATAATTAAAAAAAAGAATTAGAACATAGAATAGTGCAGCACAGGAACAGGCCCTTCGGCCCACCATATCTGTGCTGACCATGATGCCAAATAAAACTTATCCCATCTGCCTGCACATGCTCCATTTCCCTCCATTCCCTGCTTGTTCCCTTCTGTCTAAGTACCTCTTTAAAACTGCTGTTATCTCTGCTTCCACCACCTCCCCTGGCAGAACGTTCCAGGCACCTGCCATTCTCTGTGTAAAAACATGCCTTTAAATCTCGTTAAACTTTCCTTCACTCAACTTAAAGCTGTGCACCTTCATCGATGGGCCGAAGGGATCACATTAGACCTAGGGTGAGCTGGCCGATTGCATACAAAAGTGGCTCAGTGGAAGGAGGCAGAGAGTGGTGGTGGAGGGTTGTTACTCATACTGGAGGCCTGTGACCAGTGGTGTGTTGCAGGGGTCTGTGCTGGGTCCGCGGTTGTTTGTCATCTATACTAACGATGTGGATGACAATGTTGTTGACATGGTTAGTAAGTTTGCAGACAATACACATAAATCGGTGGTGTATGGACAGTGAAGAGGGTTATCTCAGTTTAAAAGGAGATCTAAACCATCTTGGGAAGTGGGTCAGAGACGGTAAATGGAATTTAACTCTGACAAGTGTGAGGAGTTTCACTTCAGTAAGTTGAAGCAGGACAGGACCTACTCAGTAAATGATCGGTCCCCAGAGATGGACCTCGCGATAGAGGTACATCATTCCCTGAAAGTGGAGACACAAGTGGGCAGGGTGGTGAAGAAGGCGTTTGTCACACTTACCTTCATCAGTGAGTGCACCGAATACAGGAGTTGGGACCTCATGTTACAGCTGTAAAAGGCATTGGTGAGAATGCACTTGGGATAACGTGTGCAGTTCTGATCACCTGGGATGTCATGAAGCTGAAATGGGTGCAGAAGAGATTCACAATGATGTTACCAGGACAGGAGGGCTTCCGTTATAAGGGGAGATTGGATAGGCTGGGACTTTTCCCCCTGGAGCGTAGGACACTGAGGGGTGATCTTACAGAGGTATATCAAATCATGAGCGCATAGATAAGTTGGTGGTGTCAGTGTTTTTCTCAGGGTAGTGGAATTTAAAACCAGAGGGTATAGGTTTAAGGTGAGAGAGGAAAGATTTAAAGGGGACCTGAGAAGCAAGTTTTACACACAAAGGGAGGTGGGTGTGTGGAACGTGCTGCCAGAAGTTGTAGAGGCGGGAACAACGACAACATTTCGAAGACATTTAGACAAATACATGGATAGGAAAGGATTGGAGGGGTATCTCGAATGTGGGGACATGGGACGAGCAGAAGGAGACAAATTGGTCGGCATGGACGAGATGGGCCGAAGGGCCTGTTTCCGTGCTGTATGACTCTGTCACTACTTTATTCAGTGACTTTGAAATGGTGGGAACGCTCAGCACGTCGGGGAGAACAGCCGGAGTTTCAGGTTGACTCTGACCCATCATCAGCAATATTTAAAAGTGGCTCAGGTCAAGGATGGTTTCCGTTGTGGAGAAGAGGGAAGGGTGGAGAGAACAGGGGGAACGTCTGTGAGACCAGCATCAGCCCGTCACAAGTGGTGGTGCTACTGACTGGGAGAGGTTAGTGAGGGCTTGTTCTCAGCAGGTGCCTCAGGAGGAGCTGTGAATAGGGGGAGAAGGACGGAGAGATTGAACATTCCCTCAGGATCCGCCTCTTCCCCAGACACCAGTTCACAGAGTTATATAGCTCAGAAACAGGCCCTTCAGCCCAACTTGTCCATGCCGACCAATATGCCCATCTACGCCAATCCCATTTGCCTGTATTTGGCCCATTTCCCTCTCAACTTTTCTGATGCATATACTGGTGGGAGAACTCGCCCCCATCTCCTTCAACATGATCTTGGGTTCCTCTGTGCCCCATCGAGAGATGGGCTTGCAAGGGAGCAATGCAGATGGGGGATTATACAAGAACTGAAATGTTACCTCAGTGGCTCTCTTTCTGGTTTATCTTACCTTCTCTTCCAGATCTCAAGAACATCTTCCATTAGCTACATGCACTTATGACTCCATCCTCAACAGCTCCCCCTTTCTCAGTTTGAGTGTGATCGTAATCAACAGCTTCAGAGCTGTTGGGTATCTGCAACATTCACCGATGACACCACTGTTGTTGGCAGCATCTCAGCTGGCGATGAGGAGGCGTACAAGAGTGAGATAGATCTGCTGGTTGCGTGGTGTCGCAGCAGCAACCTCGCACTCACTGTCGGCAAGACCAAGGAACTGATTGTGGACTTCAAGAAGGGGAAGTCGGGAGAACACACTCTGGTCCTCATTGAAGGGTCATCGGTGGAAAGGGTGAGCTGCCTCAAATTCCTGTGCGTCACCATCTCGGAGGATCTGATGTGAGCCCAACACATTGATGCAAACACGAGGAAGCCACTTCAGTAGCTTTTGCCTCGTTAGGAGTTTGAGTAGATTTGGTATGTGACCAAAGAATCTTCCAAATGTCTATAGATGTACGGTGGAGGATATTCTGGATGGTTGCATCACCGCCTGGTATGAAGGCTCCAATGCAGAGGATCACAAGAGGCTGCAGGGGGTTGTAGACTCAGCCAGATCCATCACAGGCACAATCTCTCCACCATCGAGGACATGTTCATGAGGCGTTGCGTCAAGAAGGCGGTATCCATCAGTGAACACCCTCCTCACCCAGGCCATGCCCTCTTGTCATTAATACCATCGGGGAGGAGGTACAGGAGCCTGAAAACCCACACTCAACAATTCAGGAACTGTTTATTCCCCTCCGCTATTAGATTTTTGGACAGTCCATGAACCCATGAACACTACCTCGTTATTCCTTTTTTTTGCACTATTTATTCATTTTTTTCAATCTGTAGATGTTATGTCTTTGCGCTGTACTGCTGCCGCAAAACAACAAGTTTTACGTCATATGGTGAAAAAATCTGAGTCTGATTCTGCTCTATCTTTGGTACAGGGTGGGTATTGCATGGGACAATTCTCGCTGTCACTAAACTGTGATCAATCTCCTCAACATAAGGATGGACTATTTTCAGTGTTGTCCTGATACAAGGGTCAGATATTTGTAGATGTTATAAACCACCAGGCTGACTTGACTTCCAACACATCTCCATGGTAATGTTGATCAGGAACTCGTACACTGATTCACAAAAGCACACCATTCAACTGCCTCATCAACAGCCACTAGTTGAAGGACTTAGTGTGTTAAACCTGCAACACTGAATATATGATTGTATCTCACATTCTCAGCATTCAGCTTTCTTTCTCTCACTTCTGGTAATTTCCAATTTCACCCCCTCCCTCCTATTTACACCTCCCCCATCACAACTTTTCCTCCCTCCCTACCAGTCAGCACCAGCTCTGGCGCCACTTTCTCTAGACCAATGGACTGTTACGACTCGGGGGAGCCGCCGCCCGGGGCTCAATCTTTCTATTTTCACAGAAGTATTTCTGTTCCGCTGACGGATGCAGTTAACGCGTTGAATTAATGGGTCGACAGTTCTAATGTCAATTCGTGTTTATTTCACTCTCCCCACATTTATATTTACACTGACTTCCTCCTGACGCCGGTCCCGGGACCCGACCCGGTTACAGACCCGGAGCGGAACCAGAACAAATCCTCAGGCACCGGTTTCCATCCCCAGTCCAGAAGAAAGGATAAAGTTTCTCCGTGAATTTATTCGCCGTGAAGGTGTGGAGATGGGACTTGGTGTCCGCGCTGTAAAATGAAATTGTGCCGGACCCGTAACTGAGATAAACTCCCACCCTCCCGGGGATGGGACCGGCAGGGAGACGGGTTTCAGGGGAGGTGTTCACATAAAACTCGTCAACAACCCGCCCAATGGTCCAGAATCCGTTCACCGGGATCAGTTCAACCCCTCTCTTCCTCTCCACAGACTCTGCGGCGACTCCCAGATACCAGCCCCGATTCCCCGCCACCTCCACCTCCCAGTAATGTCTCCCCGATGTGAATCCCTCCGATCCCAGCACACATTCCCAGTCTGTGAACCTCTTCCCGGTGTCAGGGAGACTCCTCTGTATCAGTGCCCTGGTACATCTCACACTCCTCCGATCCTCAGACAACTCGAGCTGCGGATGCGCCGTTTCCACATCCAGGGTCACAGAGACTGGGGGGCGAAACAGAGAATTAGAGAGTCCCCAGGGGTTTGGAGGAGACTCGGGAAGCGCAGTCTCGACACCGGGGGAGAGGCCGCTCGGCCTCAGGGACAGTCGGCGGCCGACACAAACATCTCCCGGAGTTTCACCCAACTGCACCGGATGACAACTTTTCGGGGTTTTTCTCCGGGACGGAGCGGGGAATTTCACATAAAAAGCCCTGCAGGGACTAAGCGGGTCAGGCAGCATCTGTGGAGGGGAAATAAACAGTCCACGTTTCGGGACGAGGCCCTTCATCGGGACTGGAAAGGAAGAGGGGAGAAGCCGGAATAAAAGGGTGGGGGAGGGAGAGGAGCTGGCGAGTGATAGGTGAATCCAGGTGAAGGGGGAAGGGAGGTGGGTGGGGAGGGGGAAGTGGGAATGATGTGAGAAGCTGGGAGGCAATAGGGTGAAGAGGCAAAGGGCTGAAGAAGATAGAATTCGATCGGAGAGGGCAGTGGACCATGGAATAAAGGGAAGGAGGTGGGGAACCAGAGGGAGGAAGGTGTGGGTGAGGGGCAGGTCGTGGGGGCGGGGCAGGGGAAAGAGAAGTGGTCATAGGGCCAGAGGGAGAAGGGAAATCAAAGGACGGGGGTAGAGGGGAGTGGTTACCGCAAGTTAGAGAAATCGATATTGATGCTGTCAGGTTGGAGACGACCAAGTCGGAATATGAAGTGTTCCTCTGATCTGTTTCTGGCCTCAACGTGGCAGTAGAGGAGACCATGGACAGTCATGTCAGTGTTGGAATGAGAAGTGGAATCGAAATGTCTGGTCACCGGGAGATCCTGACTGTTACGGCGGACGGAGCGAAGGTGTTCGACGAAGCGATCCCTCAATCTGCGTTGGGTCTCACCAATGTAGAGGAGGCTACACCGGGAGCACCAGATACAATAAACAACCCCGATGGAGTCACATGTGAAGTGCTGCCTCACCTTGATGGACTGTTTAGGGCTGTGAATGGTGGTGAGGGAGGAGGTGTAGGGGCAGGTGTAACATTTGAGATGGTTGCAGGGATAAGTACCTGGAGGGGGATCAATGGGGAGGGACGAGTAGACAATGGAGTCGTGGAGTGAGCGATCCTTGTGGAAAGTAGAGAGGGGAGGGGAGGGGAAGATGCGCTTGGTGGTGGGATCCCGTTGGAGATGACGGAAGTTGTGGGGAATTGTGTGTTGGAAGTAGAGTCTCTCGGGGTGGTGGGTGAGGACAAGGGGAACCCTGTCCCTGTTATGTCGGGAAGGGGATGGGGTGAGGCTGGACGTGCGGAAATGAAGGAGATGCGGGTGAGGGCTGCGTTGGTGGTGGCAAAGGGGAAACCTTGTTTTCTGAAAAAGGAGGACACCTCGGATGTCCTGGAGTGGAAAACCTCATCATGAGAACAGATGCGGCGGAGACGGAGGAACTGAAAGAAGGGAATGACATCCTTACAAGTGACAGAGTGGGAAGAGATGTAGCCAAGGGAACACTGGGAGTCAGTGGGTTTGTAAAAGATGTCAGTGGAAGTGGAGCTTCCCGGGATTGTGGGGAGTGGGTGGGGCAGCGACGTGCCGATGGCGAGATCGAGTGGGGAGAGTGAGGAGGGTGTAGAGACTGTGGGTCGGGATTGAATGGTGGGGCGTGTTAACAAGAGCTCTTGCTGGGAGGTGGTCGAATGACTGAGACCCCACAGCCCTGCGGGTGCAGAGAACCCAAAGATACACCGTTGTCTGAGGGTACACCCCATTCTGAGACAGTAAGCCCTGTCTCTCAACTATTCAGATAGGTGAAATATCCTCCTTGCATCCTGCCTGTTGAGCCCTGAAAGAATTTTGTGTTTCCCTGAGTTCTGCTCTCATTCTTCGAAACATGGAACATGGTACAGCACAGGAACAAGCCCTTCATTCAATATGACTATGACTGATCTATGCTAGCATCAATTGCTCTTCTGTGCGTTCCCCATAACCCTCAATTCCTCGATCTTACAAATATTTATCTCCATCATAAATGCATCCAATAATCAGGCGTCTACCACCCTCAGGGGCAGAGAATTCCAGAGATCCAGCACCGTCTGAGAGAAGAAATTTCTACACACCTCAGTTGTAAATGACCGCCCCCTTAACTTGTAACTATGTCCCCTTGTCCGTGACTCTCTCACTCGTGAAAACATCCCAATATCTACCCGGCCAAGCTCCTTTGGATCTTTTAAGTTAGAATAAGCTCACCCCTCATTCGTCTAAACTCCATGGAACACAGACCCAAACCGTTCAGCCTGTCTTGACAGGAAAATCCTCCACCCCAGGAATGAGCCTGGTGAATCTTCTTCCAACTGCCTCCAATGTTGCTCTGTCCTTGTTGGTGCAGGGGATCGAACTGTAACAGCAAACACATCTCCAAACTCCTAGTTCTGGGATTGAACACCTCCGTTTGCAACTGGATCCTTGACTTTCTGATCTACAGACCACAATCAGTGAGGATCGGCAGCAACACCCCCTCCATGATTATACTGAACACTGGTGCCACACAGGCTGTGTTCTCAGTCCCTACTCTACTCCCTGTATCCTCACAACTGCGTGGCCAGGTTCTGCTGTAACTCCATCTTCACGTCCGAGGTTGACACCATTGAAGTGGTGCGAATCTCAAAAAAATTGTCTGTCAGAGTAGAGGAAGGAGACGGAGAGCCTCGTGGCATGGTGTCATGACAATAACCTTTCCCTCAATGTCAGCAAAACAAAAGATTTGGTCATTGATTTCAGGAAGTGGGGCAGTCCATACCCTTCCATTTACATTAATGGTGCTGAGATCGAGAGGGTTGAGAGCTTCAAGTTCCAAGGAGTGACAACAACAGTTTGTCCTGGTCCAGCCACATAGGTGCCATGACTAACAAAGCTCAACAGCGCCTCTACTTCCTCAGGAGGCAAAAGATATTTGACATGTCCCGTTTGATCGTCTCTAATTTTTATCGATGCCCCATAAAAACCATGCTACCTGGATGCATCAAGGCTTGGTATGGCAGCTGCTCTGCCTGAGACCGCACAAAAACTGCAGAGATCTGTGGACACACCTCAGCACATCACAGGAACCAGCCTCCCCTCCATGGACTATTGTCTGTGCTTCTCGCTGCCTCTGTAAAGCAGCCAGTATAATCAAAGACCCCACCCACCCGGACATTCTCTCTGCTCCCCCTCTCTCATCGGGTAGAAGATACAAAAGCCTGAAACCACGAACCACCAGGCCCAGGGACAGCTTCTGTCCCACTGTTACAACAGTATTGAATGGCACACTATTTCGATACGATGGACTCTTGACCACATAATCTAGTTCATTAGGGACTTGCACCTTATTGTCTGCCTGCACTGCACTTTCTCTGTAACTGTCACACTTTTTTCTGCACTCTGCTATTGTTTTCCCTTGTCCTACCTCCATACACTATCGTAATGAAATGATCTGAATGATTTTCACTGTACCTCAGTACGTGTGACAATAATAAACCTATTTCCTCTGGCTACGGTCTCACCAAGACCCTGTACAATTGCAGCAAGTTAACATTACCACCAGATTTGCATAATAAAAGCCATATGGGGAATGGACTGGACAGAGGAGGTACAACCAGAAGGGAGGGTTTGCATCAATGACTTTTCACAACACTTTTGTATTATCGAGAAATGTTGCTCCAACAACAGTATGCCAAAATGTAACCCTCCTGTCACAGACGGGAGCTCAGGCACACTGTGATAGTGTACACTTGTGTGGATATATGAGTACACTGAAGAGGGAAATCAGGAGGACAAAAGGAAAATGTGAGAGCTCTGGCAGTTAAGATTAAGGACATTCCTGAGAGATTCCACATATATTAAGGGCGAACGAGAAACAAGAGAGAAAATAAGTCTCCTTAAGGAACAATGTGGTCGTTTGTATGTGGAGCCTCGGGGAGGTGAGGGGGTGCGGTCTGAAATGAATAATACTCATCTGTGTTTCCCAGGGAGAAGGTCGTCGAAGCAAAGGAATTAAGGGAAATGAACAGTGATGCCTTAGAACATAACGACAGTACAAACAAGAAACTGCTGCTGGTGTCAAAGCAAATGTAGTTCCGCTGTATAAGAAAGGCGGGAGGAGGCATAAAGGAAATTACAGACCTATTAGTCTGACGTCAGTGGTGGGAAAGTTATTGGAATCTATCCTCAAGGATGGGGTTATGGAATACCTAGAGGTGCATCGCAAGATAGGTCCTAGCCAACATGGTTTTGTGAAGGGAAGATCCTGCCTGACCAACCTATTGGAGTTTTTTGAAGAAATCACAGGTAGGGTGGATAAGGGAGAGGCGGTAGATGTTGTATATTTAGACTTTCAAAAGGCCTTCGACAAGGTGCCGCATAAGAGACTGATTAATATGATGAGAGGTCATGGAATTACAGGTAGGATAACAGAATGGGTGGAGCATTGGCTGGTTGGCAGGAAGCAAAGGTGGGAATAAAAGGATCTTGTTCTGGTTGGCTACCGGTTACTAGTGGTATTCCGCAGGGGTCGGTGTTGGGGCCACTTCTTTTTACCTTGTACATTAACGATTTGGATGATGGAGTTAATGGTTTTGTGGGTAAGTTTGCAGATGACACCAAGATAGGTGGAGGAGTAGGGAGTATTGAGGAGACAGGAAGGTTGCAGAGAGACCTAGGTAGTTTAGGAGAATGTGAAAGGAAATGGCAGACGAGATTCAATGTTGCAGTTGTACACTTTGAAAACAGAAATAAAAGGGCAGATTATTATCTAGAAGGAGAGAAACTTCAAAGTACGGAAGTACAAAGGGACTTGGGGGTACTCGTGCAGGATACCTTAAAGGTTAACTACCAGGTTGGATCGGTGGTAAAGAAAGCGAATGCTATGTTGGCATTCATTTCGAGAGGTATAGTGTATAAAAGTAAAGAAGTGTTGATGAGGATCTACGGGGCACTAGTGAGGCCTCATTTGGAATACTGTGCACAGTTTTGGGCCCCATATCTTAGGAAGGATGTGCTGATGTTGGAGATGCTTCAGAGGAGATTTACGAGGATGATTCCCGGAATGAAAGGGCTTACGTATGAGGAGCGTTTGTCGGCTCTTGGACTGTACTCACTGGAGTACAGAAGAATGAGAGGGGACCTCATAGAGACATTTAAAATGTTGAAAGGACTGCACAGAGTAGATGTGGCTAGGCTGTTTCCCTTGGTGGGTGAGTCTAGGACCAGAGGGCACAATCTTAGAATTAGAGGGTACAGTTTCAAAACAGAGATGAGGAGATATTTCTTTAGCGAGAGGGTGGTGAATTTGTGGAATTCCTTGCCAGGTACAGCAGTGGAGGCCAGATCATAAGAGGCATTTAAGGAAGAGATAGATAGATATCTAAATAGTTGGGGTATGAAGGGATATGAGGATAAGGCCGAAAATTGGGATTAGAATAGTTTTTTTTTCTTTCTCCCCACCATTTCTCATTTCTTTTTCTGTTTTCCCTTTTCCTTGGAGCAGACTGGATGGGCCTAATGGCCTACTTCCGGTCCCTTGTCTCATGATCTTGTGATGTTACGGTGGCTAAATCCCTAGGGCCTGATCAAGTGCATCCTCGGACATCAGGACTATGAAGAAAATGCAGGGACCCTGGCAGAGATATTTCCCTCACATTTAGCCACAGACGAGGTGTTGGAAGACTGGAGGGTGGCTTATTTTGTGCTGTTATTTAAGAAGGGCTGTAAGGGCAAGTCAGGGTATTGCAGGGTGCTGAGCCTAATGTCAGTGGTGGGAAAGTTACTGGAGGGATTCTGAGTGACAGAATCTACCAGCATTTGGAAAGGTAAGGACTGATTAGGGACAGTCAGCATGTCTCTGTGTTTGGGAAATCCCACCTCACAAATGTGGTTGAGTTTTTTGAAGAGGTGACAGAGAGGACTGACGAGGACAGTGTGGTAGACATTGTCCACATGAACTTCAACAAGGCCTTTGACAAGGTCTCGCAAGGAAGGTCAGTACAGAAGGTGAGATCACATGGGATCCAGGGTGTGTGAGCCAATTGGAAACAATTTTGACTTGGTGGGAGGAGCCAGAGGGTGGTGGTGGAGGGTTGTTTTTCAGACTGGAGCCCTGTGACCAGTGGTGTACCACAGGGATCAGTTCTGGATGACTGTTATTCGTCATCTGCATTAACAATTCAAAAAAAGAATGTAGATGGCATGGATAAATGTTTGCAAATAACAGCAAAATTGGTGGTATAGCGGACAGTGGAGAAGGTTATCCAAATTACAGCAGGGTCGAGATTAACTGAACTGGAACTGGAATTGGTTTATTATGGTCACTTGTACCAAAGTGCAGTGAAAAACTTGTCTTGCATACCATTCATAGAGGTCAATTCATCAGATAATGCATTGAGGTAGAACAAGGTAAACAATACAGAATGCAGACTAAAGTGACACAGCTACAGAGAAAGTGCAGTGCAAGTGGACAATAATTTGCAAGGTTGTAATGATGTAGATTGTGAGTCCATCTTATCATACTGGGGAACCGTTCAAAGTCTTTTAACAGCAGGACAGAAGGTGTTATTGAGCCTGGTGAAGTAGAGGTGCTGGTGAGCTTTCTTGGCCCTGGCTTCTCCGTGGGTGGACCAGGGCGGGCTATTGATGATGTTCACTCCGAGGAAACGTGAAGCTCTCAACCCTCTCGACCTGGGGATACTGGGGATGTGGGGGAGTTGCTGCCGTTGGGATCGCAGCTTCTGACTTGTCCTGTTTCTCGAGTTGATAAAAGAGCCTCCTGAGGGGAGGAAGCAAGGATCTGACAACTGCAGAAACACTGGGGATTCAGTGGAGGGAGGTCCCGGCTTCTGAAATGGTCAAACACTCCACCCACCAGTCTCAGCATGGTCGGGTTTGTGGGGAGAGGAGAAATCAAGTGAACTAAAGCTGTAACTGGAGCCTCACTGTCCGACTACAGACTGCTCACAGTTTAATGGCCACAAACGGGTGTCGAAGGCCCTGGGGTTAAACATCTGCCAAACCCCTTCCCAGATCATCCTCCTGAGGAATCTCACCCTGGAACCTGTCGGTGAACTGATGATGCGACGAGTCAGGTCAGGGGACAGTTCAGAGCATCAGAACAGGTAGACTGGGTAGGGCGGCAGGTTTCATTCCTCAATGGAAATATGTATGTGTCTGTGTCTCTGACCATGTGTCCTACTCTGACTGTGCGTCTGGGTATGTGTTTGTGTGTGTGTGTGTGTGTGTGTGTGTGTGTGTGTGTGTGTGTGTGTGTGTGTGTGTGTGTGTGTGTGTGTGTGTGTGGATTGAAGTAAATACAGGTGAGTGAGCATATTGAAGTATTTGTGTGTTACTGTGTGTCTCCACATGTATGGTGTGTGTTGACAATGTGTGGCATGTGTGTAAGTTGATAAAATGAATAAATACACTGGGTTCTGAAGAGACTGGATTCCAGGTTTGTGAGGGGAACTAACAATGTATTTTCTTGAGGCTGTGGCCACATCTGCCAACCATCCTTTGTGTGTGTGTGTGTGTGTGTGTGTGTGTGTGTGTGTGTGTGTGTGTGTGTGTGTGTGTGTGTGTGTGTGTGTGGGGGGGGGGGGGGGGGAGCGGTGGGGGAGCGTTGCCAGCCAGTTAGGCTGTTGATTCCCTGGCTACCGTTGGAGTATTCAGACCCATGTCTTGCTGTGCATGTGCAATGTGAGTGGGATCAGGATGCAGTGGTTCATCTAACAGCCCGTGCATTGGTTGTAATGTGCTCCTGTGTCGCTGTGTTCAGGGATCTGACATCTCCAGCTGACCATGTGTCAGCGACGCTTCCCAGCAGGTGGGGTTGGTGCTGGAACAAAACTTCAGTTCCCATTCAGCCCATTGTTACAGCTCATCCTTGCGTCTATGAATTACTTAAAAAAATCTCATAAACAAGGACAAAGGAAACTGAATGCTTTACCTCGCTTAAGTACATCAAACATTTCCCTCAACGCTGGATTCAACAAAAAGGGGTGATCGAATTTTTCAACCGGGAGGGCACCATCAGTCACTGAGAACGTGTGATCATCATCACTAATACTGCAAATATTAAACAGCCGGTTATAAACTGAGCATCAGCGATATTTGAACTATTTTACAAATCTACGCAGGCTTTCAGTCAAGACCATGTCCTACCTCTCATTCCAACGAGCTTCCTCCTGAAATAAATAAAACAAAAATCTGAATTGACTGAGACTGACCCTCCACATCCCGACAGCAAGAATTTGACCCAAGTTATCACAAGCTGCTGAAAATTCCCACATCCCAACTTACACACCTGCTGACACACAGACAGCGGATATTGCAGAAGGGACATAGAAACACAGGACAAAGCAGAAGGAATGTTTATGTAAGTTGTGCCATAACTGAGAAGATGAACCTACAGGAAAGGCTGGACAGGTTGTGCATTTTTCTCTGGATATGATGTCAGGGATGATCAGATGGAGGAATTTCAGATTGCGAATGGATTTGATTGGGCAGGAGTGGGGAAAGTATCTCTGCTTGCTGGGAGACCAGAAGACAAAGATAAAGTGGCAGGTGGTCTTGAATAAATCATGTCAGAAATGCAGTGAAGGGAAGGTGGAACTCGCTGCCACAGGTGAGTTTGAAGCAGACAGCAGAGACTGAATGTAATGGGGAAGTTGGATAAACACATGAGGGACCATGGAGTTGGGGGCACTGTTCATGGGTGTGGTGAGCAGGGGGGAAGAGGCTGGTGAAGCAGGTAAATTGATAGGATAAGATGGACCGAATGGCCTGTCTATGATGTAAAATGGGATATAATCCCATGCGGAAGATATCTGAAAAAGAAAACAGACAGTGCAAATTTCCCTAAAACAACAAACCTGATGAAAACCAGCTGATAAATCTGATGTGTGTGTCACATTCTGGAATTCAACCTCAGTTTCCATTGATTGACAGAGAGACCCTCACACCCACTGCACCAGACACACTCAAAGCATGTGACTGTAACTGGATTCTATTGTGAGTTTCAGGGGATATTATACATGGGAGTCATAGAGACAATCACCAGCTCAGTGTCCAGATCACCAGAACGCATTCCCGAGAAGGTTGCAGAATGTCCTGTAAGGTAAAGATATTGTGGGAGGCAGGTTTTGGGACAACAACAGTCCTGAACAGTCAAAACATCTGTCTGATCTAACTCAGTTGACAACGATTGTTGAACACTGCAGTCATTTAAAATATATCACGCTCCATTTTGTAACTGTGTACTTTAATTGAACCAAATTGTAATGTCATCTCTCACCTTGAGAAATATCAAGCTGTCTTCTTGATCCATCTGTTCCTGTAATTTTGAGAGTTTCTCCTGAATAGAATTTAAATTCTCTTGAATCTCTTGAAAATTTTTCTCCATTGGATTTAGAATCTTCTCCTCTTCTTCCCTGAGATCTCTGAGTAAGCGCTGCTCCTTCTCAGTGAGAATCTGGTGCAGTTCAGCAAATTGGGATGTGATGTGGGACTGAAGGCTGTGTGATTGTTCCTGTCAAGTGAAAATGTGAAGATTAATTTACAAAATTTCTCTGTTGTTTTTCCTTATGACATGGAAGGTGACCATTCAGCCCATCAAAGTCCATGCTTTTTCTCAGACAAATCCCATCAATCCCATTCACTCACGTCTCTCTGAAACTTTTTCCCCCCCCCCCCCCCACATGCCCATTAACTCCCACCTGATTCACATACCATCCAGCATCACGAGGGAAACTACGGTTGCCAATTAACCGTGCAACCAGCATATCTTTAAGATGTGGGTGAGAATGGGTTTGCTCACAGGGAAAATATGCAAACTTCACGCAGACAGCACCAAAGGTCAAAATGGCACCCGGGTCACCGGAGCTGCGCTAATCTGCGATTGTGCATCAAAGTGAACAAAACTACACAACAAGATCAGAAATTCTGCACAGGGAGGCCTCACCCGAACTCCGGAGATCTTCTCTTTCTGTTGTCGCTCCATTTCCTGGAAGTCTGATTTCATTTTTGTGAGAGATTCTATGGAAGATTTAATCTGATCCTGCAAATCAGAGAGTAAAGGAATTAGACAATAAAGATGCAAGAGGGTAAACCGTTGGTCAAAACCGGATTACTTTTACCTTGCAAATTTCAACAGCTTCTTTAGTCGGTAGGAAGCGGTGATCTCTGTGTTCCCGCGCACCGGCACAAATCACACAGATCAGTTTCTTGTCCGTTTCACAAAAGAGCTTCAGTTCTTCCTGATGTTCCTCGCAGTGAAGTTTACTTTCCCTCTTTATCGGATTCAGGTTTACTTTTCGAGCTTTCTCAGACAGATTTGCTAAGGCCCGATTTACCCTGAGGGTGCGGTCCGCAAACTCCTCTCTACATTCCGGGCAGGAGTTTCTCTCCTCCCTTTCCCAACAGCGTGTGATACAGGAGCGGCAGAAGTTGTGTCCACACTCCAGTATAACCGGATCGGTGAAGAAATCCAGGCAGATGGGACAAATTGCCTCCTCGGTTAAACTCTCGACCTGGACTTTCGAAGCCATGTTAACTCCCCGCACTTCCTGATTCACATTCCTTTCATACCCGGGGAGCTGCTGAACCCCTGCAGTACCGCGATTGTCCACCACACACGCAGCAGTCTCAGGGAATCAATGTTATTTTGCTGCAAGTGATAAGAGGGAAGTTAACGTGGCCTTTTCCACATCAGAGAGGGAACAGAAAGACGTTCAATGGTCTGAACATCAATGAAGCCGGATAGAAGAGCCTGGTTCAGTCTGAGGCAGGACTGACAGAGACCAGGCCTGCAAAGAGAGACGCAAGAGACTGCAGATGCTGGAATCTGAAGCCAAAAACGAGCTGCTGGAGGAACTCCGCGGGTCGGGAGAATCTGTGGAGAGAAATAGATAGTCAACGTTCCGGTTGGAGAGAGTCTAGATGAAGGGTCTCGACCCGAAACGTCGCCTGTCTATTTCTCTCCACAGATGCTGCCTGATCCGCTGAGTTCCTCCAGCAGTTTGTTTTGTTCAGCTCGAGGCTTGAAGAGAGGCAGACTGGGGTGTAAATCGGTGGTTAAATATTAATGTAGAGCAGCTATTAAATCAGTGAATGTCATGCAGCAGGGGGTGTGAAGACAATATTGTGTTGCGAGGAGACAGATGCAGCGGCGATGCCTGAGATGTGTCTGCAGGAGAAAGCACAGGACTGGACATTACACGTCACAGGGTGGAAAACACTCAGCTTTTCGGTGAAGTCCTGATTTCCACCGCCCTTCGTGTGAAGAAGCTTCCTGAATTCACCCGCGTACGGCCTGGCTCCAATGTAAGGTCCGGTCTCCCTTGTTCTGGGCTGTGCCCACGTGGAAATGGTTTCCCCCTGCCTGCCCTGTAAACCCCTTCAGCCCCAGAGAGTCGGCTCACTGGGCTGGGTTTCCCGCTGGCCGCCCAGCCTCACACTGATCATCAGGCGGCTACCACAACAGCGGCTCGTCCACAAGGTGGAGGGGTGGTGGTGGTGTGGGGCCCAGTCTCCCTCTTAGATACGGTTCAGATCTGGACAGTACACAAAGAACATCCCAGACAGCAGGGGTGAGTTTCCCGAACAATCAGTTTATTCAGGCCCTGTTACAGTGCACACTGGGGAACACCGAGTGTGAGCTCAAAGATACTCCACTGATCAAAACAATATTCCGGCGCTTTACAGTATTCGTGTTACAACGGTCACATGCAGATTTTACAATTTCACAACAATTCACCAGGAACTTTCTTTCCTTTGTGGTATTTGACCGTTGTTTGTCTCTGCGGGAGCTGCCTCGATCTGCCTGACAGCCATTTCCCCCGGGCTCTCTGTAATTTGCTGTTTTAGTTTATGATCTTGTTTTTCTGTCGTGACTCTGCTCATCGAATGATAAACTCTCCTGCACTCAGTCTGCGCTCCAACCTCCACCTCTTGATCTTTGCTCCAACTGCTCCGCCTTGCGGTCCAAACACTTCCCCGATCTAACTGCTGCGCTGCTGCTTCTAACGTGACCTTTCAGAGACCTTCTCTCTTGGCCTCATTTCCCCATAATTTCCCAGTTTGTGCGACACCTAGTTTGACCACATTACGAACTTCCCTGATTTGCGTCTGATTCCCAAAGATTCCTTCTTCAGATATCACTGCCTGGCACTTGTGTGGTGGGAATGTTACTTGCCACCTCTCAGCCCAGGCCTGGATATTGTCCAGGTCTTGCTGCATTTGTGATGTGGGCTGCTTCATCATCTGAGTTGTGCCAGATGGTGCTGAATATTGTAGAACCATCAGTGATCATCCTTATTTCTGACCTCACGACTGAAGGATGGTCATTGATGAAGCAGCTGAAGATGTTTGGTGCGAGGACATTACCCTGAGGAGTTCCTGCAGAGATGTCCTGAGGCTGATATGATTGGCCTCCAGACACCGTCACCATCTCTTTTGTACCAGGGATGATCCCAACCAGTCCCATCGACTGCAGGTTAGCCATGGCTCCTTGATGCCATTCTTGATCAAATGCTGCCTTGATGTCAAGGGCAGTTACTCTCACTTCACTCTGGAGATCATTCTCTGTTGTCCATGTTTGGACCACGGCTATAATGGGGTCAGGAGCTGAGTGACTTTGGCAGAACACAATCTGAGCTTCTGTCAGCAGGTCTTCATTCGGCACTACAAGCAGAGATTCTTCCAGAAGATTTTTCTGAGACATTCCTCCGACACGCCTGCTTGTTGTGCTGGATAAAGCCATTGTCCATCTCCAACTCCTGGATCCATGTGGCTCATTCACAGAGACATCTGCTGCCAATAAGCCTTCCCCTGACGAGGAACTGATCCCCAGGACCAACGGGAAACTTACAAACGGCAATGCCTCCACTCCATCACCAAGGTCACCCCAACCTCACTCGCAGAATGTAGGGGACACTTGCAAATGTGTGCAATTGGGCAGCGGTCTCTAAGTCATCAGAGGCTGGTTCACTGAAACATCCAGGAGAATGGGCCTTACCATCCACAGTGAAGGTCCTCCATCGACCTGCCCCTCCTGTACAGCAAGCCCTCTGACAACGAAGCTGTTTGACAGATCCTGACTGATTTCTACAGCACATGCAGGACCACAAGGATATTGAGGCCGGTCTGAACTGGAAGGTGTTCGTGTTGAAGCTCCATCTTACTTGGTGTCCCAGAGTCATAGAGCCACACAGCATCGAAACAGGCCCTTCCGCCCAGCTCATCCATGCTGACTGTGTCGCCCAACGAGTTAGTCCCATCTGCCCACGGTTGGCCATTGTCCTCTGAACCTCTCCCCTCCATGGACTTATCAAGATGGCTTTTAAGCATTGTTAATGTGCCTGCCTCAAACACTATTTCTGGCAGCTCATTCCAAATACACACCACCCTTTGTGTGAAGCTGCCTCTGATGTCCCTTTTATATCTCCCGCCTCTGATCTTAAAATTATGCCCTCTTGTTTTTAGCACCCACCCTCCCTGGGAAAAAGACTATTTGTTTTTTCAACTTCCCAACTGCGATACTCAGTGCCCTGACTGATGAAGGCCAGCATGCCAAATGCTTTCTCCACCACCCTATCTACTTTTGACACAGCTTTCAGTGAGCTACGCACTTACACTCCCAGGTCCCTCGTTCCATAACACTCCCCAGGGTCCTGCTATTCACTGTATTGGTCCTACTCTGATTTGATCTCCCAAAATGCAATACCTCACATTTATCTGGATTGAAAGCCATTTGCCAATCCTCAGCCCACAAACCCATCTTATCAAGACCCCCTTTAAATTTTTCCTAACCCTCTACACTGTCTACAACACAGCCTATTTTGGTAAAGTCAGCAAACTCACAAAGCATGCCTTGTACATTCACATCCAAATCGTTTTTATAAATTACAAACAACAAATTTCCCAGCACCGACCCCTGTGGCACACCACGAGACACAGGCCTCCAGTCAGTGGAACACCTCTCTACCATCACCCACTGCCTCCTCCCACTGCGCCAATTATGAATACAATCCGCTATCTCCCCCTGGATCCCATGCTATCTGACCTTCCAGACTGGCCTGCCATGAGGGACCATGTCAAAGGCAATGCGAAAGTCCATAGAAACAACATCCAGTGCCCTGCCCCCAAATGCCCTATGCTTACCTCCTCAAAGAATTTCAAGAGACATGTCAGACATGACTTCCCACGCACAAAGCTGCGCTGACTGTCCCAAATCAGACTCGGTCTCTCCAAATGTTGGTAGATCCTGTCCTTCAGAAACCCCTCCGGCAATTTCCTCACCGATGTCAGACTCACCGGCCTGTAGTTTCCTGGCTTGTTTTTGCCACCCTTTATAAAAGGGGTAGTTGGAGAGTCCCGACTGTCCACCTTTCTCCATGTGGGTGTCTTCTTTCACTTTCCAACCTGACCAATTGCCCCCTCGCTCCTCGCTGCCAAGCCCCCGTCCAATCATCTGTTCGCCATCTCCCCCAATCACCTGGCCCCCGGCCTGAGACACTTTGTTAATCTTTCAGACTCTTCCTGGCAACCCCCGCACTCCCCGAATGATCTTCTGCGTCCCCTTCCCCAATCACCTGACCGTCCCAAAACAAAGCACCAAACCCCTCCCCCATTTGCTCCATCACCATCTCACCTTCCCAGACACCCCCATAATCTCCCTGACAATCTACCAAAGACCTGTCTGATCCGACCGCTTCCTGTGATCTGCGTGGCCCCCTCTCAACATCCCGATGATCTCTGACCATTCCTCCGATGCCCTCCATCCCTCCCTCGCCCTGATCAACTCTAAACCGAACTCCGATCCTCCACAATGGTGGGATATTACGGAAGGCAGGACCCCCGAATAAGGCCAGGGCTCCTGCAGAGGACAATATTTCACCCTCCCTCTTAAAACAAGATATATTTGCCCTGCTGGCCTCAGTGCTGATGTTCCTGTTTCAGGTGGTCTCAGTGTCACTGATTCCTTGTCACTCGATGTAACTTGCTGGGCCGAAGGGCATCTCAACACGGAAGCAGACCCTTCGGCCTATCGAGTCCTCACCAACCATTCACCACCCGCTTACACTAATCCCACACTGCGGCTACCACATTGGCCTCATCAGTCACCTCAGTGCTGGAGTGGAAGCGAGTCATCCTCAGCTCTGGGAGACCGCTCGAGAAGAAGAATGTGCATTTCTCTGTGGTGGGGAAATTGCTGCAGATGGATCATCACCCACAGCGCGCGCTGCCCCCGGGATAACTCACCTCTTTGCGGGCTTTGGGTTTGCGAGGAGGGTGTGGCAAAAGATGCAGGGGTCCTTGTCACGTTTCATCCCCAGCAGCTGCGGAACAGAGGATTCTCTGATCTACGCGCTGTTCCCGGAGACGCACACAGAGACAGAAATCATCTGCTGCTGGAAGGTCATCAAATCGGTGAACGACGCCCTTTGGTCTGCCCGAAACTTGTTGGATTCCCAGCACTGCGAGATGTCCGTAGGGGAATGCTGCTGACTGGCACATTCCATGCTGCAGGAGTACGTGCTGAGGGACACACTGAAGCTGGGTGCAGCCAACGCAAGTGCTCGGTGGGGAAGGACAATTGGACAGCCTTGTCCTGGGAAAACCACCTTTTTTTATTATTCCAAAATAAACTTTATTCATCATAAAAATCAAACTATATACAATAAAATAGTGTAAACCTTTACATTCGTGTACGGATCCATCATTAGTGTTAACTTGTATTATAAAAAAACTGCACCGTTGCCACTCGTGTGGCTCCCTGGAGGGCTACACCAATCCCATATTTACAAACTTAAGGGACAGAGTGCATGGAAGGGAGGCTGCTTTCCATGATGCACTGGGCTGCATCCACTACTCTCTGCAGTTTCTTGCGGTCACAGGCAGAGCAGTTGCCGTACTATATCTGATGCATCCAGATAGGAGGCTTTCTATTGTGTATCAATGAAAATTGCTGAGGGTTGATGGAGACACACCAAATTTCTTTAAAGTCCTGAGGAAGTAGATGTGCTGATGAGCTTTCTTGGTCATGGCATCTACGTGGTTGGACCAGGACAAGCTATTGGTGATGTTCACTCCAAGGAACTTGAAGCTCTCAACCATCTGGGTCTCAGCACCATTGAATTAGACAGGTGCACGTACACCGCCCCTTCTCATGAAGTAAATGACCAGCTCTTCACGAGCAACGATGAGCCAACTGCTGTATTTTTTCCAGAATGGTGGAACATCAGATTTATTTCAGTAAAAGTTGATGCTGGAAAACTAAATAAAACGCACAGAAAATGCATGAAATAAGCAGCCGGTCAGGCAGCGTTGGAATCAGTTCTGTCAGATGTCACCGACATGGAACACTGAATCCTTTTCTCTCTCCACAGATCCTGCCTGACCTGCTGCATGTTTCCAGCATTTCCTCATTGCACAACAGATTCATTTCCTTTGGAACAGATTACATAAAAAAATGGGTGCCAAACCGAATTATTGGTTCCATGTGGGAATCGGTTGTGATTCAGGCTCTGCCGGCCTCTCTGTAGGATACGTGGAATATTCCTTGTTTCAGTCGCAGCCAGACCCCTCCCTCACCTCTTTCTCAGGTACATCATGTCTGTATCGGTGGCTCTTCTTGCTCTCGTTCACAACTTCAACCTTCCAGAACACTCCCGTTCTGTCTACTGTGGTCGAGAAGGTGGAGAGCTTCAAGTTCCTGGGAGTGAACATCACCAATAGCCTGTACTGGTCAAATAACGTCGATGCCACTGCCATGAAAGCTCACCAGGGCCTGTACTTCTTCAGGAGGGTAACGAAATTCACATTGTCCTCTTTAATACTCACCAACTTTTATTGATGCACCACAGAAAGCATCCTATTTGGATGTACCACAGCTTGGTACAGCAACTGCTCTGCTCAGAACCGCAAGAAACTGCAGAGCGTTGTGGACACAGCCCAGCACATCATTGAAACCAGCCTCCCCTCCTTGGACTCTGTCTTTACCTCTCACTGCCTTGGCGAAGTAGCCAGCACAGTCAAAGACGCCACACACCTGGGTCATTCCCTCTTCTCCCCCTTCCATCAGGCAGAAGATACAGGGGCCTGAGGGAACATACCACCAGCTTCTATCCCACCGTGATAAGACTATTGAACAGTTCCCTTATACGATGAGATGGACTCTGACCTCATGAGCTACCTCGTGACCTTGCACCTTATTTTCTACTTGCACTGCACTTTCTCTGTCGCTGTGACACTTTACTCTGTACTCTTCTTGTTTTTACCTCAATGCACTCTGTATGAACTCAATGTAACTGCAGTGTGTAATGAATTGACCTGTATGATCGGTACAAGTGACAATAATAAACCAATACCAATACACGGGGAAGCTGAGCCTCCGGCTGTTGTCACTGATTCCCCATCCCGCTCTCATTTCTGCCTTTGGTCTCCTGCATTTTTTCAACGAGTCTCCACAAAGCTCAGGAACAGCGCCTCATCTTCTGACTGGACATGTTACAGCCCTCGGGGGTCGACACTGAATTAAGATAGATGATTGTATCTCACATTCGCAGCTTTCAGCTTTCTTTCTCTCACTTCTGGTCATTTCCAATTTCACCCCTCCCTTCTTGTTAAACCTTCCCCCGTCACAACTTTACCTCCCTTCCATTCAGCACCACCTCTGGCGCCACTTTCACTGATCCCCTGGACTTCTGGACCCGGGGGAACCGCCGCCCTGTGCTCAATCTTTGTATTTCCACAGAAGTATTTTTGTTCCGCTGACGGATGCAGTTAACGCGTTAAAATTAATGGGTCAACATTTCTAATGTCAATTCCTATTTAGTTTACTCTCCCCACATTTATATTTACACTGACTTCTTCCTGACGCCGGTCCCGGGACCCGACCCGGTTACAGACCTGGAGCGGAACCGGAGCAGATCCTCAGCCACCGGTTTACATCCTCAGTCCAGAAGAAAGGATAAAGTTTCTCCATGAATTTATTCCCAGTGAAGGTGTGGAGATGGGACTTGGTGTCCGCGCTGTAAAATGAAATTGTCCCGGACTCGTAACTGAGATAAACTCCCACCCTCTTGGGTATGGGACGAGCAGGGAGACGGGATTCAGGGGAGGTGTTCACATAAAACTGGTCACCATCCCGCCAGATGGTCCAGAATCCTTTTTCCGGCATCAGCTCGACCCCTCCCTTCCTTTCCACTGACTCTGTGACGACTCCCAGACACCAGATTCGATTCATTGCCACCTGCACCTCCCAGTAATATCTTCCCAATGTGAATCCCTCCGATCCCAGCACACAGGGCCGGACTGTGAACCTCTTCCCGGTGTCGGGGAGATCCCTCTGTGTCTCCGTCCATCTCACACTCTTCCGATCCTCGGACACCTCGAGCCGCGGACCCGCTGTTTCCACATCCAGGGTCACAGAGACTGGGGGGAGAAGCAGAGAATTAGAGAATCCTCGGGGGTCGGGGGGAGACATGGGCAGAGCGGCGCCGGCACCGGTTGGACAAGCAATACTCCTTTCGACATTTAAATTCAGCTGCTGATCTTTCCACAGATTGTGCCTCCCCTTTCATGATTTCATGTTTTTGTTTCGAATATTGACAATGGTTCCTTTCTAGTTCTCCAGAGCAGGAGAGGAGAGGCAGCGGCTGTGGTGGAGGACGGAGGCAGGGAGAGAGTAAAGAGGGAAAGGGGGGAAGGTTATGGAGAGGGAGAAGTGCTGGGAACAGCATAGGAAGGAGAGGCCGAGTGGTCGATACGAGAGAGAGCGCGAGAAGGCACTGAGGGAGATTGGGTAGAGGTGAGTGATTTTGGAGGCAGATTCGAAGGTGGGGGAGGACTGAGGATGGCAGGATGCTTGGGGAGTCTGTGAGGGAAGCAGCGAGACGGAGGAAGCGAGGAAGGTCGTATTTACCTCCATTCAATGCTGGATGTGAGTGACAGAGAGCGAGAGAGAGAGCGAGAGAGAGAGAGAGAAAGAGAGAGAGAGAGAGAGAAAGAGAGAGAGAGAGAGAGAGAGAGCGAGAGAGAGAGAGAGAGAAATAGTGTCCGTGTGAGCGCCCGTAATTACAATAATGTGCGACTGGACGCAGAGAGGTTTTACTGTCCATTGAGATTTTGATAAGCGCTCGGACTTATCTTTGCATCTTATCTGGACTGGGCACCTAGTTATGAATAGGATCAGACACAACTGTCTTTCACAGCGACAGTTCTTAAACTGAAATTGACACAGAGGGATCCAGCAGAGAGGCTGTCTGGGAGAATTCGGAAAAAAATCACTGAGATTTGAGGGAGACATTCTGTGGATCCTGAAGAAGTTCCTGGTGAATTTTGTGGAGCTACTCTCAGCCCAGCAGGTAACAGTGGGGCTTCCACAATGGGAGACAAATCATAGGATTACCATCAGATCACTGACACAGGTGGATTTATATGTTAAATAAATCTACATGATATTTACCAGGATGAATGTCATCAAACATTTCCCTTCACACTGGAAAGAAGAGGGGAGAAGCCGGAATAAAGGGGTGGGGGAGGGGGAGGAGCTGGCAGGTGATCGGTGAGTCCAGGTGAGGGGGGAAGGGAGATGGGTGGGGGAGAGAGAAGTGGGAATCAAGGGAGTCGCAGAGAGAGCAATCCTTGAGGAAAGTGGAGAGGGGAGGGGAGGGAAGTTGTGCCTGGTGGTGGGATCCTGTTGGAGATGGCGGAAGTTGTGGAGAATGATGTGTTGGAAGCAGAGGCTCTTGGGGTGCTCGCTGAGGACAAGGGGAACGTGTCCCTCTTATGTCGGGGGGGGGTGGTTGTGGTGAGGGCAAATGTGCGGCAAATGGAGGAGAGGTGGGTGAGGGCTGCGTTGATGGTGGTGAAGGGGAAACCCCGTTTTCTGAAAACAGAGGAGATCTCGGATGTCCTGGAGTGGAAAACCTCATCATGAGAACAGATGAGGCGGAGACGGAGGAACTGAGAGAAGGGAATGACATCCTTACAAGTGACAGGGTGGGAAGAGGTGTCGCCAGGGTAACCGTGGGAGTCAGTGGGTGTGTAAAAGATGTCAGTGGAAAGGGAGCTTCCCGGGATTGCCGGGAGGGGTTGGGACAGTGACTTGTGGACGGGGAGAGCGAGTGGGGAGAGTGAGGAGGGTGGAGAGACTGTGGGTGGGGATGGATAAGTGGGGCGTGGTGACGAGAGCTATTGCTGGGAGGTGGTGGAGACGGAGGCAGATGGGAGGGGAGGGGATTGGGCTGATTGGATACTGGAGATATTTAAAGAGCAGATCATGAAATCAGAGAGCCATGCAACACCGAAAGAGGCTCTTTGGCCCAACTCATCTGTACAGACCAAGTTGCTGAACTGCCTGGGTTTGACCCTTCAACAATTTAAACCTTTCCTATACATGTACCTGTCCAAAAGTCTTTCCAAACTTTGTACCTGTACCCACCTCTACAGCTTCTTCTGGTAGCCTCCTGCCCTCCAGTGAAACAAATCCCAGCCTATCCAGTCTCACCTTATAACCCAAGCCCTCCAGTCCCGGTAACATCCTTGGAAATCTGTTTTGCACCCTCTCCAGTTCAATGACATCCTTCCTGCAGCAAGGTAACCAGAACTGTTCACAGGACTCCGAATGTGGCCTGACCAACGTCTTGTGCTGCTGTAACAGGACGTCCCAGCTCCTGTACTCAATATTCTGACCAATCAAGGCAAGTGTGCTGAACGCCTTCTACACCACCCTGTCTAACTCTGTTGCCACTTACAAGGAACTATGTACTTGTGCCCCTCAGTCTCTTTGTTCTACAACACTCTCCAGGACCCTAGCAATTGCTGTGTAAGTCCTAACCTGCTTTGTCTTCCCAAAATGCAACACCTCACATTTCTCTGAATTAAACTCCATCTGCCATTCCTCGGCCCACTGGCCCAATTGATAAAAGTCCCTTTGTAATCTTCGATAACCCTCTTCACTGTCCACCATACCACCAATTTTAGTCTTATCCACAAACTTACGAACCATGCTGAATGATGAACAACAGCGGACCCAGCACCGATCCCTGCAGCACACTGCTGGTCACAAGCCACAGGCCTCCAGTCAGAAAAACAACCCTCCTCCACAACACACTATCTCCGACCGCCAAGCCAATTTTGTATCCAATTGGCCAGCTCGCCCTGGATCCCATCTGATCTAACTTTCTGCACTAGCCAACCATGTGCTATCTTGTCAAACGTCCATGTAGACAACTTCTACTGGACCTTCTTCATCCATCCTCTTGGTTACATCTTCAAAAACTCAACCAAATTCACGAAGCAGGATTCCCCTTACAGAGAGTCATGCTGACTATCCCTATTCAGTCCTTGCCTTTCCCAGGGCATGTGGATCCCATCTCTCAGAATCCCCTCCATTACCATCCCCACCACAGACGTTAGGCTGACTGCTCTGTACTCCCCAGGCTTTCCCTTGCAGCCCTTCTTCAATAAAGGCACAACATGAGTCACCCTCCAGTCTTCTGGAACCTCACCCGTAGGTATCGATGCTACAAATATCTCCACAAGGGACCCTGCAATTTCTTCCTAAGCTTCCCACAATGTCCTAGGATACACTTGATCAGGCCCCAGGGCTTTATCTACCTTTCTGTATTTGAAGACCTCCAGCACCTCCTCTTCTGTAATGTGGCAGAAAATGAGGTGGATAATCTTTTGTAACATTGGAGAATTGGGGGATCTGTGGAACTGGCACAGAAGAGGCCTGGGGCAGAGAAATGGTGACAGGCAAGGTTTGGAAGGATTTGGGCCCAATGCAGACACATGGGACCAGCTCAGGTGGGCACCTTGGTCAGCATGGATGAATTGGGCCGAAGGGCCTGTTTCCATGCTGCATTGCTCTGTGACTCTATGACATTCCAGCCTTCATAGGTCAGGTTCAGAATGTAGGAGTTGGGACGTCATGTTGCAGCTTTACAAAGCAGCCCTCCGCTGCAGAGAATGCCAAAGATACACCATCCTCTGAGGGTAAACCCCATTCTGAGATAGTGAACCCTGACTCTCAACTCCTCAGACAGGGGAGACATCCTCCCTGCATCCTGCCTGTTGAGCCCTGAAGAATTTTGTGTTTCCCTGAGATCTCCTCTTTGAAACATAGAACATAGAACAGTCCACCACAGGAACAGGCCCCTCATTCAATATGACCATGACTGATCTATGCTGGCATCAAGTCCTCTTCCCCATCCAGTTCCCCATTCCCCTCAATTCCTCAATCTTACAAATATTTCTCTATCTCCGCCTTAAATACATCCAATAATCAGGCCTCTACCACCATCGAGGCAGAGAATTCCAGAGATCCAGCACCGTCTGAGAGAAGAAATCTCTACGCACCTCAGATTTAAATGAATGGCCCCTTAACTTGTAACTATGTTCCCTTCTCTGTGACTCTCTCACTCGTGAAATCATCCCAACAACTACCCGGCCAAGCTTCTTTGGATCTTTATGTTTGAATAAGGTCACCACTCATTCTTCTGAACTCCATGGAACACAGACCCAATCCATCCAGCCTCTCCCGACAGGAAAACCCTCTCATCCCAGGAATGAGCCTGGTGAATCTACTTCCGACTGTCTCCAACGTTGCTATGTCATTTTTAGTTCAGGGGATCGAACTGTACAGAGCAAACATGTCTCCATACTCCTAGATATGGGACTCAACACATCCGTTTGCAACTGGATCCTTGACTTTCTCATCAACAGACCACAATCAGTGAGGATAAGCAGCAACATCCCCTCCACAATTATCCTGAAGACAGGTGCCCCACAAGGCTGTGTTCTCAGCCCCTACTGTTCTCCCTGTACACTCATGACTGCGTGGCCAGATTCTGCTCTAACTCCATCTGCAAGTCAGCAGTTGACTCCACCGTTGTGGGCCGAATCTCAAGGAACTGTCTGTCGGAGTACAGGAAGGATATACAGCGAGTCGTGGCATGGTGTCATGACAACAACCTTCAGCTCAAATATCAGCGAAACAAAAGAGTTGGTCATTGATTTCAGGAAGCGGGATGTTGCACATGCTCCGGTTTATATCAATGGAGCTGAGGTCAAGAGGATTGAGAGCTTCAAGTTCCATTGAGTGAACATCATCAATAAACTGTCCTGTTCCAATCACATGGATGCCATGACTAAGAAAGCTCACCAGCGCCTGTACTTCCTCAGGAGGCTAAAGATATTTGAAATGTCCCATTTGGCACTCATTAATTTTTATCGATGCACCATAAAAAGCAAGCTATCTGGATACATCAAGGCTTGGTATGGCAACAGCTCTGCCTGAGACCGCAAGGAACTGAAGAGAGTTGTGGGCACACCTCAGCACATCACAGAAACCAGCCTCCACTCCATGGACTCGTCTGTACTTCTCTCTGCCTCTTTAAAGCACCCAGTATAATCAAAGACCCCACCCACCCCAGACACTCATCCCACTGACTAATGAACAGCCTCCTTGTACGATAAGATCAACTCTTGACTTCGCAATCTACCTCGTTATGGCCTTGCACTGAAAAGTCTGCTTGTACAGCACTTTCTCTGTAACTGTAACACTTTATCCTGAATTCTGTTATTGTTACCCCTTGTACTACCTCAATGCACTGTCGTAATGAAATGACCTGCATGGATGCCATGGAAAAACAAAGTTTTTCACTGTACATCATTACACGTGACAAAAATAAAGCAATTTCCTCTGGGTGTGATCTCACCAAGACCCTGAAAAATTGCAGCAAGTCATCATTACTCCCAAGCTTTCATAATAAAGGCCGTATGCAGAATGGACTGGACAGAGGAGGTACAACCAGAAGGGAGGGTTGACATCTATTACTTTTTACTACATATTTGAATTATCAGGAAATGTTGCTCCAACAGCAGTATACCTGAACGTAACCCTCCTGTCACAGACGGGAACTCATGCACTTTGTGATTGTGTACACTTGTGTAGATGTATGAGAACAGTTGAGAGGGAAATCAGGTGGGCCAAAGGAAAATGTGACAGCTCTGGCAGTTAAGATAAAGGACAATCCTATGAGATTCTCCAAGTACATTAAGAGCAGAAGAGTAACAAGTAAGAGAATAAGCAAAGGAATTAAGGGAAATGAACAGTGATGTCTTGGAACATAACCACAGTACAAACAAGGAGGTGCTGGTGGTCTCAGATCTTATTATGGTAGATAAATCACTGGGGATTACCCATGGACATTAGGACAAGGGAATAAAATACAAGGACCATGGCAGAGATATTTGCCTCACATTTAGGCACAGGTGAGGTGTTGGAAGACTGGAGAGTGGCTCATGTTGTGCCGTTATTTTAGAAGGGCTGCAAGGACAAGCCAGGGAACGACAGGCCTCTGAGCCTAACATCAGTGATGGGAAAGTTACTGGAGGGATTCTGAGGGACAGGATCTACCAGCATTTGGAAAGGAAAGGACTGATGAGGGACAGTCATCATGGCTCTGAGTGTGGGAAATAGTATCTCACAAATGTGATTGAGCTTTTTGAAGAAGTGACAGAGAGGATTGACGAGGACAGGGTGGTAGACATTGTCCACATGAACTTTAGCAAGGCCTTTGACAAGGTCTCACAAGGAAGGCCAGTCCAGAAGGTGAGATCACACGGGATCCAGGGTGAGCAAGCAAATTGGAAACAATTTTGACTTGGTGGGAGGAGCCAGAGGGTGGTGGTGGAGGGTTGTTTTTCAGACTGGAGCCCTGTGACCAGTGGTGTACCACAGGGATTTGTTCTGGGTCCACTGTTATTGGTCATCTGCATTCATGATTTGGAAAGTGAATGTAGAAGGCATGGTTAAATGTTTGCAAACGACGGCAAAATTAGTGCTAAAGTGGACAGTGGAAAAGGTTAATTGGATTACAGAAAGATTCAGATTAAATGAACTGGAATTGGAATTGGTTTATTATTGTCACTTGTACCAATGTACAGTGAAACACTTGCCTTGCATACCGTTCATACAGATCCATTCATTACAATAGTGCATTGAGGAAGGACAAGGTCAACAATACAGAATGCAGAATAAAGTGACACAGCTGCAGAGAAAGTGCAGTGCAGGCAGACAATGAGGAGCAAGATCAGAACAAGGTAGACTGAGAGGTCCATTTTATCGTGCAGGAGAACTATTCAAAGTCTTTTAGGATAGAAACTGTTCTTGTGCTTGTTAGTCCATGCTTCCAGGCTTTTGCATCTTCTGCCCGATGGGAGCGGGGAGAAGAGAATATGTCTGGGGAGAGTTGGGTCTTTGATTATGTTGACTGGTTTACTGTGGCAGTGAGAAGTAGAGACAGAGTCCATGGAGGGGAGGCTGTTTTTTGTGATGTGCTGAGCTGTGTCCACAACTCTCTGCAGTTTCTTGTAGTCTTGGGCAGAGCAGTTTCCATACTAAGCAGAGATTTATCCAGATAGGATGCTTCTTATGGGGCATCGATAAAAATTGGTGAGAGTTGATGGAGACACACCAAATTTCTTTCACATCCTGAGGAAGTAGAGGCGCTTGTGAGTTTTCTTGGCTGTCGGGTCTACGTGGTTGGGCCAGGACGGGCTATTAGAGATGTTTACTCTGAAGAACATGGGAGTTCTCTACTCTCTCGACCTCCTACCACTGATGTAGACAGGAGAAACTGGGAAACTGGAAAGTTGGCCAACAAATGGTAGAAACAATTTAACTTGGACAAGTGCGAGGTGTTGCGTGTTGGCTTGTTAAACCAGGGCAGGACTTATACTGCAAATGGCAGAGATTGTTGTAAAACGGAGAGGACTAAAGGCACAGCAACATACTTCCATGAAAGTGGCAGGACAGGTAGACAGGGTGGTGAAGAATGCATTTGGCATGCTTGCCTTCATCGGTCAGGGCACTGAGCACCGGAGTTGAGATGTCACGTTACAACTGTACAAGTTGTTGAGAGACCACACTTGGAGTATTGTGTGCATTTCTGGTTGCCCAGCTATAGGAAGGATGTCATTCCGCTGGACAAGAAGCTTCAGGAGCACATTACCTGGACTGGATGACTTGAGTTATAAGCAGAGACTGGATATGATGGGGTTATTTCCCTGGAGCATTGGAGGTTGAGGGGTTACCCCTTATTGAGGTTTATAAAATCATGAGGGGCTCACATAAGGTGAATGTTCATCATCTTTTTCCCAGGATTGGGCAGTCTAACATTAGAGGGAAAAGAATTATGCTGAGAGGGGAAAGATTTGAAAGGGATCTGTCGGGCATCTTCTCACAGAGAGGGAGGTGGGGAGATGGATTTTGCTGCCAGAGGAAGCTGTAGAAGAAGGTCTAATTACAATGTTTAAAAAACATTTCGACAGGTACATGGACAGGAAACGTTCAGAGGGATATGGGACTTCATAGACAAATGGGACGGCCGGAAGGGACGAGGTGGGCCGAAGGGCCTGTTTCCATGCTGTGTAGCTCTATGACGCAAATGAGCTGTCGACATACTTGGGATGTTGGGGAGTTGCTGCTGTTGGGATAGCAGCTTCTGACTTGTTGTCCTGTTTCTCGACTCGATAAAAGAGCCGCCCGAGGGGAGGAAGCGAGGATGTGACAACTGCAGAAACACTGGGGATTCAGTGGAGGGAAGTCCCAGCTTCGGAAATGGTCAAACACTCCACCCACCCCCCTCAGCACGGTCGGGTTTGTGGGGAGAGGAGAAATCAAGTGAACTAAAGCTGTAACTGGAGCCTCAGTGTACAACCACAGACTGTTCACAGTTTAATGGCCACAAATGGGTGTTGAAGTCCCTGGGGTTAAACATCTACCAAATCCCTTCCCAGATCATCCTCCTGAGGAATCTCACCCTGGAGCCTGTCCGTGAACTGATGATCTGACGAGTCAGGTCAGAGGGCAGTTCAGTAGTTCAGTTCCACATAACAGACAGACTCAATGGAAATCAATGGAAATATGTGTCTGCGTCTCTCTGACTCCGCGTGTGTGTGTGTGTGTGTGTGTGTGTGTGTTGATTCGAGTAAACATCAGTGGGCATGTGTATCCTGGGAAGTTGAGTGTGCACATTGAAGTATTTGTGTGTTACTGTGTGTCTCCAGATGTATGATGTGGGTTGACAATGTGTGATGTGTGAGAGTTGCTCAAATAAATAAATTCACTGGGTCTGAAGAGAATGGATTCCAGGTTACTGAGGGAAAGAACAACGTTCATTGCGGAGGCTCTGGCGACATCTGCCAATCCTCCTTATTGTGTATGTGTCTGAGGGGAGCTCTGCCAGGCAGGTTAGGCTTTGTGTGCTTCTCCGGAGATGAAATCTTGGGCCGAGGTCAATGCTGGTTGCTCTGTCCAGTCTCATTATTGCAACCCTTCAATGTGGTGGTTTGATAACAACTGTGAGGCTCGCGAGTCCAGCAGGGGCAGGCCTGAGTCACACAGAGTCTGCAGTCACCAACGTGTCAGACGATGAATGGCACAGATTTCCTTCTCTGAAGGACTCGGGTGTATTTTTCTTACAATCCCGGTCACCACATTGACACTCTATAATTTCATTAAGTGAATGTTAATTCCCCTGCTACTGTGGGAGGATTGAAACTCATGTGTTAGGTGGGGTTGGTGCTGGAATAAAACTTGGGTTCACATTCAGCCCATTATTACAGACAATCTTTGCATCTAAGTATTACTTCAACATGTCTCATAAACAAGAACAAAGGCATCTGTATTAGTTTTACCTCGCTTAATGGTATCAAACGTTTTTCTCAACACCGTGTTCAGCAAATAGGGGTGATCGAATTTTTCAACTGGTAGGGCACGATCTGTCACTGAAAATATCTGGACATCATCACTAATCCTGCAAATATTAAACAGCCGGTTATAAACTAAGCATCGGAGATACTTGAACTATTTTACAAATCCACACAGGGTTTCAGTAAAGACCATGTCCTACCTCCACTTCTGACGAGCTTCCTCCTGTAATAAATAAAACACAAAGCTGAATTGACTGAGACTGACCGTCCACATCCTGACACCAGGAATTTGAACCAAGTTATTACAACGTGCTGAAAATTCCCACTTCCCAACTCTCCCTCCCGCTGACACATAGACAGAATGAGGATATTGCAGAAGGGACACAGAACCACAGGGAGATGTAGAAGGAATATTTATGAAAATTATACCTGAACTGAGAGGATGGAACTTACAGTAAAGACTGGACAGGTTGGGCATTTTTAGCTGGATATCATGTCAGACATGATAAGAGTGAGGAATTTAAGATAAGTGATGGATTTAATTGGATGGGAATGGAGAAAGTATCTGTGCTTTTGTGGAGACCAAATATCAAAGATAAAATGGCAGGTGGTCTTCAATAAATCCCATCAGAAATGCAGTGAAGGGAAGGTGGAACTCGCTGCCACAGGTGTGGTTGAAGCAGACAGCAGAGACTGAATGTAATGGGGAAGTTGGATAAACACATGAGGGACCATGGAGTTGGGGCACTGTTCATGGGTGTGGTGAGCAGGTGGGAGGAGGCTGGTGAAGCAGGTAAATTCATCGGAGAGGATGGACTGAATGGCCTGTCTATGACGTAAAATGGATCATAATCCCATGCGGAACTTATCTGAAAAGAAATCAGACAGTGGAAATTTCCCTAAAACAACTAACCAGGTGGAAACTGGATACAGATGATAAATCTGATGTGTGTGTCACATTCTGGAATTCAACCTCAGTTCCCATTGATCCACAGAGAGACCCTCACGCCCAACACACCAGACACAGTCACAGCATATGACTGTAACTGGATTCTAATGTGAGTTTCAGCGGATATTATACGTGGGAATCACAGAGACAATCACCAGCTCAGTGTCAAGATCACAGAAACACATTCCTGAGAAGTTTGCAGACTGTCCTGTTCAGGTTTGGGGACAACAACAGCCCTGAACAGTCAGAACATCTGTCTGATCTAACTCAGTTGACAATGATTGGTGAACACCGAAGTCATTTGAAATATATCATGCCCCATTTTGTAACTGTGTACTTTAATTGAACCAAATTGTAATGTCATTTGTCACCTTGAGAAATATCATGCTGTCTTCTTGATTCATCCATTCCTGAAACTTTGAGAGTTCCTTCTGAACAGAAGTTAAATTCTCTTGAATCTCTCGAAGATTTTTCTCCATTGGATTTAGAATCCTCTCCTCTTCTTCCCTGAGATCTCTGAGTAAGCCCTGCTCCTTCTCAGTGAGAATCTGGTGCAGTTCAGCAAATTGGGATGTGATGTGGGACTGAAGTCTGTGTGACTGTTCCTGTCAGATAAAAGGTGAAGATCAATTTATTATATTGATGCATTGAATTTCCTTATGACTTGGAAGATGACCATTCAGCCCATCAAAATCTCTGCTGCTTCTCAGAGCAATCCCCTTGATCCCATTCCCTAATATTTCCCTGAAACTGGCCCATTAACTTCCACCTGATTCACAGAAGCCCATAAGACATAGGAGCAGAATTAGGCCATTTGGTCCATCGAGTCTGCTCCGCCATTCGATCATGGCTGATTTATTTTTCCCTCTGAACCCCATTCTCCTGCCTTCTCCCCGTAACCTTTGACCCCTTTACTAATCAAGAACTTATCAAACCCCACTTTAAATATACCCAATGACTTGGCCTCCACATCCGTCTGTGGCAATGAATTCCACAGATTCACCACCCTCTGGCTAAAGAAATTCCTCCTCACCTCTGTTCAAAAGGGATGTCCTTCTATTCTGAGACTGTGCCCTCTGGTCCTGGACTCTCCGACTACTGGAAACAACCTTTCCATGTCTTTCAATCTCTATCCAGGCCATTCAATATTCAGTGGGTTTCAATGAGATGCCCCCCATCCTTCTAAGCTCCAGTGAGTACAGGCCCAGAGCCATCAAACACTCCTCATACAATAAGCCTTTCATCCCCAGGATTATTCTTGCCAACCTCTTCTGGACCGTCTCCAATGCCAACAAATCCTTTTGTAGATATGGAGCCCTAAACTGCTCACAATACTCCAAATGTGGTCTGACTAACCCTTTATAAAGCCTCAGCATTACATCTTTGCTTTCATATTCCAGTGCTCTTGAAATGAATGCTGACGTTGCGTTTTCCTTCCTGACTACAGTCTCAACCTGCAAATTAAGCTTCAGGGAATCCTGCACAAGGACTCCCAAGTCCCTTTGCACCTACGATTTCAGAATTATCTCTCTGTTTAGAAAATAGTCTTCGCCTTTATTCCTTCTACCAAAATGCATGACCGTACACTTCCCTGTGCTGTATTCCATCTGCCACTTCTTTGCCCATTCTCCCAAGATGTACATCTTCTGCAGACTCCCTGCTTCCTCAACACAACCTGCCCCTCCACCCAGCTTTGTATCATGCACAAATCTGGCCACAAAGCCATCATTTCCATCATCCAAATCATTAACATAAAACGTAAGAAGTAGTGGACCCTACATAAAGGTTAGAGGTGTTGTGGATAGTGTGGAGGGCTGTCAGAGGTTACAGCAGGACGTAGATAGGATGCAAAACTGGGCTGAGAAGTGGCAGATGGAATTCAAACCAGATAAGTGTGAAGTGGTTCATTTTGGTAGGTCCAATATGATGGCAGAATATAATATTAATGGTAAGACGCTTGGTAGTGTGGAGGATCAGAGGGATCTTGGGAGTCCATAGGACGTTCAAAGCAGCCGCACAGGTTGACTCTGTGGTTAAGAAGGCATACGGTGTATTGTCCTTCATCAATCGTGGTACTGAATTTAGGAGCCGAGAGGTAATGTTGCAGCTATATAGGACCCTGGTCAGACCCCAGTTGGAGTACTGTGCTCAGTTCTGGTCGCCTCACGACAGGAAGGGTGCAGAAGAGACTTACAAGGATGTTGCCTGGATTCGGGAGCATGCCTTATGAAAGCATGTTGAGTGAACTCGGCCTTTTCTCCTTAGAGCGACGGAGGATGAGAGGTGATCTGATAGAGGTGTATAAGATGATGAGAGTTGTTGATCGTGTGGATAGTCAGAGGCTTTTTCCCAGGGCTGCAATAGTTGCCACAAGAGGACACAGGTTTAAGGTGCTGGGGAGTAAGTACAGAAGAGATGTCAGGGGTGAGTTTTTAACTCAGAGAGTGTTGAGTGCATGGAATGGGCTGCTGACAACGATGGTGGAGGCAGATGCAATAGGATGTTTTAAGAGACTTTTGGATAGATACATGGAGCTTAGAAAAATAGAGGGCTATAGGTAAGCCAAGTAATTTCCAAGGTAAAGACATGTTCGTCACAATTTTGTGGGCTGAACGGCCTGTACTGTGCTGTAGGTTTTCCATGTTTCTAACATCGCCCCTGCGAAACAGCACGAGTCACAGGCAGCCAATCAGCCAATCACATACCTCCCACCTTCCCCGGGTTAGTTACAGTAGCCAATTAACCGTCCAACCAGTATTTCTTTGGGATGTGGGCGACAACCATCGTGGTCACAAGGAGAACATGCAAACTCCACGCAGACAGCACCAGAGGTCAGGGTCAAACCCAGGTCACTGAAGCTGCACTACTCTGCGACTGTGGATCAAAGGAAACAAAACTACACAACAAGATCAGAAATTCTGCACAGGGAGGCCTCACCCGAATTCCGGAGATCTTCTGTTTCTGTTGTTGCTCCATTTCCTGCAAGTCTGATTTCTTTTTTGTGAGAGATTCTACGGAACATTTAACCCGATCCTGGGAATCAGAGAGTGAAGGAATTAGACAAAAAATGCAACAAAGTGAACAGATGATTAAAAACCGGGTTATTTTTCACCTTGTAGATTTCAACAGCTTCTTTAATCGGCAGGAAGCGGTGCTCTCTGTGTTCCCGCGAACCGGCACAAATCACACAGATCGGTGTCTTGTCCGTTTCACAAAACAGCTTCAGTTCTTCCTGATGTTCCTCGCAGTGAAGTTTACTTTCCTTCTCTTTCGGATTCACGTTTAAATTTCGAAGTTTCTCAGACAGTCTTGCTAAGGTCCGATTTACCCTGAGGGTGCGGTGCGCAAACTCCTCTCTACATTGCGGACAGGAGTTTCTCCCCTCCCTTTCCCAACACTGTGTGATACAGGAGCGGCAGAAGTTGTGTCCACACTCCAGTGTAACCGGATCGGTGAAGAAATCCAGGCAGATGGGACAAATGGCCTCCTCGGTTAAACTCTCGACCAGGCCTTTCGAAGCCATGTTAACTCCCCGCACTTCCTGATTCACATTCCTTTCACTTTCAGGGAGCTGCTGAACCCCTGCAGTACCGCGATTGTCCACCACACACGCTGCAGTCTCAGGGAATCAATGTTATTTTACTGCACATATCCAGAGAGAAGGTAACGTGGCCATTTCCACGTCAGGGAGGGATAAGAAGGACATTTAACAGGTCTGAACATCAACGAAGCCGGAGAGAAGAGCCTGGTTCAGTCTAAGACAGGACTGAAAGAGATCAGGCCTGAAAAGAGCGATACAAGATACTGCAGATCCTGGAATCTGGAGCCAACAACGGGCGGCTGGACGAACTCGGCGGGTCGGGCAGTATCTGTGGGGAGAAATAGATAGTCAACGTTCCGGTTGGAGAGAGTCTAGATGAAGGGTCTCCACCCGAAACGTCGACTGTCTATTTCTCTCCACAGATGCTGCCTGACCCTCTGAATTCCTCCAGCATCTCGTTTTGTTTAGCTTGAGGCTGAAAGAAAGGCAGACTGTGGTGTAAAACGGTGGTTAAATATAAATGTGGAGCAACTATTAAATCAGTGAATGGCATGTCGCAGGGGGTGTGGAGAGAATATTGTGTTGCAAGAAGACAGATGTAGCGGCGATGACTGAGATGTGTCTGCAGGAAAAAAACACAGGACTGGACATTACACGTCGCAGGGTGGAAAACATTCAGCTTTTCGGAGAAGTTCTGATTTCCACCGCCCTTCGTGTGAAGAAACTTCCTGACTTCACACATGTACGGCCTGGCTCCAATGTGAGGTCCATTCTCCCTTGTGCTGGGCTGGGCCCACAAGTGGAAATAGTTTTCCCCTGCCTGCCCTGTAAACCCCTTCAGATACATCAATTTCCAACAATCTTCCCCGGGGAGAAAAGCTGATCGCCAGGATCAATCGGGAACATCCAAATGGCAACGCCTCTACTCTATCACCAAGGTCACCTCAACCTCACTCGCAGAACGTAGGGGATCCTTGCAAACCTGTGCGTTTGGACACCAAAGTCTATGTCATCGGAGGCTGGTTCATTGAAACATGCGGGAGAATGGGCCTTGACATCCACAGTGAAGGTCCTCCATCGACCAGCCCCTCCTGTACTGCAAAACCCTCTGATGACGAAGGTGTTTGACAGAGCCTGACACATTTCACAAGATCACAAGACAAGAGAGCAGAAAAAGGCCATTCGGCCCATCGAGTCTGCTCCAAGGAAAAGGGAAAAAAGAAATGAGAAATGGGGAATGGGGGGGGGGGACAAAAAAACCTATTCTAATCCCAATTTCCAGCCTTATCACCATATCCCTTGATACCCTGACTATTTAGATATCTATCTATCTCCTCCTTGTATGCCGCCACTGATCTGGCCTCCACTGCTGTATGTGGCAAGGAGTTCCACAAATTCACCACCCTCTGGCTAAAGAAATTTCTCCTCATCTCTGTTTTGAAACTGTACCCTCTAATTCTAAGATTTTGCCCTCTGGTCCTGGAATCACCCACCAAGGGAAACAGCTTAGCCACATCTACTCTGTCCTTTCCTATCAACATTTTAAATGTCGCTATGAGGTCCCCTTTCATTCTTCTGTACTCCAGTGAGTACAGTCCAAGAGCCGACAAACGCTCCTCATACATAAGCCCTTTCATTCCGGGAATCATCCTCGTAAATCTCCTCTGAAACCTCTCCAACGTCAGCACATCCTTCCTAAGATGTGGGGCCCAAAACTGCGCACAATATTCGAAATGAGGCCTCACTAGTGCCCTGTAGAGCCTCATCAACACTTCCTTACTTTTATACGCTATACTTCTCAAAATGAATGCCAACATAGCATTTGCTTTCTTTACCACCGATCCAACCTGGTTGTTAACCTTTAAGGTATCTTGCACGAGTACCCCGAAGTCCCTTTGTACTTCCGTACTTTTAAGTTTCTCTCCTTCTAGATAATAATCTGCCCTTTTATTTCTGTTTCCAAAGTGTACAACTGCACAATTCTCAACATTGAATCTCATCTGCCATTTCCTTGCCCATTCTCCTAAACTGTCTAGGTCTCTCTGCAACCCTCCTATCTCCTCAATACTCCCTACTCCTCTACCTATCTTGGTGTCATCCGCAAACATAGCCACTAAACCATTTATTCCATCATCCAAATCGTTAATGTACAAGGTAAAAAGGAGTGGCCCAACACTGACCCCTGCGGCACACCACTAGTAACCGGTAGCCAACCAGAATGAGATCATTTTATTTCCACTCTTTGCTTCCTGCCAACCAGCCAATGCTCCACCCATTCTGTTATCCTACCTGTAATACCATGACCTCTCATCTTATTAATCAGTCTCTTATGCAGCACCTTGTCGAAGGCCTTTTGAAAGTCTAAATATACAACATCTACCGCCTCTCCCTTATCCACCCTACCTGTGATTTCTTCAAAAAACTCCAATAGGTTGGTCAGGCAGGATCTTCCCTTCACAAAACTATGTTGGCTAGGACCTATCTTGCCTTGCACCTCTAGATATTCCATAACCCCATCCTTGAGGATAGATTCCAATAATTTTCCCACCACTGATGTCAGACTTATAGGTCTGTAATTTCCTTTATGCTGCCTCCCACCTTTCCTATACAACGGAACTACATTTTCGACCCTCCGTTCCTCCAGAACCATGCCGGAATCTATCGATTCCTGGAAAATTATCACCAATTTTTTTTTCTTTTTTTTCTTTTTTTTTTGCCTCCCTCCCTCACTGCCTCCCTCAGTACAACATATGCATGACAACAAAGATATTGAGGCCAGTCTAAACTGGAAGGTGTAAAAGTTCAAGCTCCATCTTACTTGGGGTCCCAAAGTTATAGGGTGATACAGCTTGGAACCAGGGCCTTCGGCCCAACTCATCCATGCCAACTATGTCGCCCAGCGAGTTTGTCCCATCTGCCCACGGTTGGCCCATAGCCCTCTACACCTCTCCTATCCATGGACTTATCAAGATGGCTTTTTAACATTGTTAATGTGCCCGCCTCAACCACTCTCTGGCAGCGCTTTCCAAATACACAACACCGTTTGTGTGAAGCTGCCTCTGATGTCCCTGTTATATCTCCCGCTTCTGATCTTAAAAATATGCCCTCTTGTTTTTAACACCCCCTCCCTGGGAAAAACACTATTTGCTGTTTTCAACTTCCCAGCTGCTATACTCAGTGCCCTGACTGAAGGCCAGCATGCCAAACGCTTTCTCCACCACCCTATCTACTTGTGACACCACTTTCAGTGAGCTACGCACTTGCACTCCCAGTTCCCTCTGTTCCATAACACTCCTCAGGGTCCTGCCATTCACTGTCTAAGTCCCACTCTGGTTTGATCTCCCAAAATGCAATACCTCACATTTATCTGGATTGAAAGCCATTTGCCAATCCTCAGCCCACAAACCCAGTTGATCAAGAACCCCCTATAATTTTCATAACCGGCTACACTGTCCACAACACTGCCGATTTTGGTACGATCAGCAAACACACAAACCATGCCTTGCACATTCATATCCAAATCGTTTCTATAAATTACAAACAACAAATTTCCCAGCACCGACCCCTGTGGCACACCACGAGACACAGGCCTCCAGTCAGTGGAACAACCCTCGCCCATCAGCCTCTGCTTCCTCCCACTGAGCCAATTTTGAATCCATTCTGCTATCTCCCCCTGAATCCTATGCGATCTGACCTTCCAGACTGGCCTGCCATGAGGGACCATGTCAAAGGCCTTGTGAAAGTCCATAGAGACAACATCCTGTGCCCTGCCCCCATCTACCCTCTTCCTTACCTGCTGAAAGAACTCCAAGAGACTTGTTGGACATGACATCCCACGCACGAAGCTATGCTGACTGTCCAGAATCAGACTCGGTTGGTAGATCCTGTCCCTCAAAATCCCCTCAGGCAAGTTCCCCACCTTCGATATCAGACTCACTGGCCTGTAGTTTCCTGGCTTGCTTTTACCACCCTTTATAAAGGGGGTTGTTGGAGAGTCCCGACTGTTATACTTTCTCCATGTGGGTATCTTCTTTCACTTTTCAACCTCACCGATTGCCCGCTCACTCCTCGCTGCCAATATCCTCAAGCCCCCGTTCAATCATCTGTCCGCCATCTCCCCCAATCACCTGGCCTCCGGCCAGAGACACTTGGTTAATCTTCCAGACTCACCCTGGCAAAACCCACGCTCCCCGAATGATCTTCTCCGTCCCCTTCCCCAATCACATGACCCTACCCAAACAAATCTACAAACCCCTTCCCCATTTTGCTCCATCGCCATCTCACCTTCCTAGACCCCCTGTCGTCCCGAAATTAATTTTCCCTTTCTGTCCGCTGTAAGTAACACAGTGCCACGAGGTCGATTCGAACAAATACCTTTATTAGCAGTGCACCGCTAGGAGAGTTCTCTTCAGCACTCACGAAGACTCGCTTCCCGAGTTCTCCCCTCCCAAGGGGCAGACAGACATTTATACAGGAATTGTCACGCATATCCCATGCATACGGCGCCGCGAGTTTCTGTCAAGCTATAGAGATCCCGAGACAGCTATCACACCTCTTGTCATAGTATAATTGAGTTATAATCAAGGCATTCAAAGGCAGGTATCACCCTTCATTGTTTAGACCAAGCCTCCGTCTCGATGTTAATTAAACCCAGTATCGCCATAGTCTGACATAACGGAATGGTCCATTACCCGAAACAAAGGTAGTTAACATACTTAACATTCCAATTTAACTAGTGGGTCAGCAGCTTGCTCGTCCTCGCTAGAGAAGTATAATGCGTATATATATATATACATACATACATATATATATATACTTTGTTTACCAGTTATAGGTATGGTTGCAATTCTTAACCCTTCACTTCCTCACCCCCTAATAATCTCCCTGACAACCTCACAAAGACCTGTCTGATCCGAGCTCTTCCAATCATCTGCGTGGCCCCCTCCCAACATCCTGATGATCTCTCCGACGGTCCCTCCGATGCCCTCCCTCTCCCCGATCAACTCTAAACCCAACTCCCACCCTCCACAACAGTGGGATATTACAGAAGGCAGAACCCCCACGTAAGGTCAGGGCTCCTGCGGGGGACGATATTTCACCCTCCCTCTCAAAACAAGTGCTGATGTTCCTGTTTCAGGTGGTCTCGGTGTCACTGAGTCCGTGTCACTCGGTGTCACTCGCCGGGCCGAAGGGCCTCTCAGCACGGAAACAGTCCATTCGGCCCACCGAGTCCTCACCAACCATTAAGCACCTGCTTACACTAATCCCACACTGCGGCTCCCACATTGGCCTCATCAGTCACCTCAGTGCTGGAGTGGAAACAAGTCCTCCTCAGCTCTGGGAGACCGCTCGAGAAAAAGGAGGGGGCATTTCTCTGTGCAGCGAGCAGGTGGGGGAATCTCTCCAGTTATTCGCGATCAACTCTGCTTTCACCCAGTCGGGGCATAATATGCCAACAGATGCCAAGTGCACACTCAGCACTGCCCTGTCCAGCGGCGGTTCTGGAGAATTACCCTGGTCCACACCACCTTGAGGTGGCTTCCTGTCTGCTTACCAGAGAGGGAGCGCCAGCAGACGGAGGGGATCACAAGAAACAGAAGTCGGGGAACGCAAATGTTGAAAACTCTGGTGAAGTGCATCTGGAGTTTTTGGATTCAGTTCAGGTCGCCCCGTTTTAGGAAGGACGTGGAGGCTCTGGAGAGGTGCGGAAGTGGTTTACCAGGATGCTGCCTGGATTAGAGGCCAGCTGCTGTTTGGAGAGGTTGGACAAACCAGGTTGATTTCTGTGCCACGCAGAACTCACCAGTTGATCTGCCAATAGGCAGAAACACTTTGTTTGGGTGGCGTGCGATGAGAGGTGCCCTCCCCGTCTGAACTTTCCTCTACAGATAACATATCACCCATACGCTGTCCTGGGGCCTTCTGCGGTGGAGAAGTAACGGCCATCGAGAGAAGGATGCAAGGGTCCGTGGCCCCCGCCGCTGCGTGACAGAGTGCTGTTCCCGAGAATACACACTGAGCCAGACTTCACGGAAGGTCATCAACTCGGAGAAGGACGCCCCTTTGTCCGCCCGAAATTTGGTCTGTAAGAGAATGCTGCAGAGTGGTACAGTACCGGTTGCAGGAGTACGTGATGCGCTGAAGCTCGATGCAGCCAATGCTAAGGCTCTGCAGGTAAAGTGCACAATATGAGCTCCTTCCGCTACCCCACAGGGGTTAAGTTGGGTGGTGAAGCCCCTTCATCAGTGAAACGCGTATATCCCCAGGGAGCCATGTGGGTGTAGTGGTGCGATGTGTGTCTGTTTTACCTTTTTATTTTCATATTACTCAATGTCACAACTATGAACGTTGTTTTGTATTTGGTTCTGTTTTCTTCCTTTGTATTTTTTTATTATTTGGAATAAAGTACTATTGAATTTTTAAAACTGTAGAACTCCCGGCCCAGGCATTCTGTCGGGTTGTCGGTGATAGTGCATTTTTTAAAGAAAGCTTTAAGAATGGTGCCCGCAGATTGCTCCGGAACAATTGTCGCCTTGGAATTTAAGAAGAGATGAACAAAGACGACAAGAAACTACAGAATGCAAGGTGATACAAACAGAAAATCTGGAAACACAGCGGGACCCGCAACATCTGTGGAGAAAGAAACGGTTAACGTTACATGTACAGCACCCTTCATAGGATTTTTACAAAACATGTTCAGAAGCAAGGCCGTATTTCCTCGGAGTTGGTTTAGAACCAGGAATCACAGTCTCAAAATAAAGAGTTGCTGGTTCAGGAAAGAACTGAGAAATCCAGATGAAGGGTGTCGACCAGCGACGTCGACTGTCCATCTCCCTCTGCAGACGCTGCCTGACCCCCCCCCCCCGCGTTGTTCCAGCTTTTGTTGCTCTTATTCCTGCATCTTCTGTCCCTTGAGAAGTATTTTTTCCACCCAGAAAGCAATTAAAATGCTCTACTCCAGAGGGCAGTAGACCCCCGGTATTCAAGAGAGAAGTCGATAGATTTACAGATGTTTATGGGCATCAATGATGATGGCGCTGCTACAGGACAATCTCGCTGAAGTAAAAATCTTTTTGAACGGTAGAACAGGCACACGGGATTGATCAGACCGTGCGTTATTCTATTTCGTATGTTATATCTTCAGGCGTGCACTGTCAGCGAGCATCGGAGAGCGCTCAGCTGAATGCGAGGGATGGAGTCCTGGAGGAGGACACTTCTGTTGTCGGTGGTTGGTGGTATCGCTCCAGGCTTTGAGTGCCTGCTGTAGGTTGTCCTTGGCCCAGAGGCGCAAGGGGGCTTGGGGAGGTGGAGGGTGGTCTGTGGGGGTGGGGGAGCAGTGGGTTAGTCATATTATGTGCCGGATTTATCAGGTTTCTATCTTCAAGTTTCTCCTTAGTGACATTACTGACACACGCAGAAACTCCTGGCAGCGTTTGCTGTTCAATGACAAAGTGAAGCATTTCCTATCCTCAGGAATTCTCAGATTCCAGTTATCATTTTGTGAGGAACAGTCCTGGATTTCAATATCCTGTCTCGAATAAATTGGGGCAGATGGTCAGCTCCAGAGCCTCGTTTCAGTGCTCAGGGGGAGATAAAGATCTTGAGGTTAAGTATAAAACCCAATGGATATGGAGGGAAAAGAAAGTCATAGCATCATACCGTATGGACCCTTAGTGTTCACCAACCAGCAAACATCCACTTACTCTAATACTACACTATATTTTATTCTCCTCACATTCCCATGAACTGCCCCCAGATTCTGCCCCTCACTTTACAATGGACAATTAACCTACCAACTCGCACGTCTTTGGGATGTGGTCAACAGAAACCACAGTGGGGTCCAGCAGCTCCCACATCATGCAGTACAACACATCAGCTGATCCTGCGTCCCTGCTTTCTTTAATTAGTTGTAATTTGGTGTCCTTTTATTTAACTACTATAAAAATCCTTACCTGTTCTTACCTGATACTCACCTGTGCCTCCTTGCCAAAGACAGCATGAAAGCAAAAGAGAGGGCATATAATATTGCAAAAATTAGTGGGAAGCTTTTAAAAACCAACAGAAGGCAAGTAAAAAAGAAACAAAATTGAAATATGAAAGTAAACTACCCAGATACATAAAGTGTAAAAGAGAGGCAAGAGTGGACATCAGACCGCTGGAGAGGTAGTAACAGGGAACAAAGAAACGGCGAATGAACTGAAATAATATTTTGTGTCAGGCTTCACTATGGAAGACACCAGCAACAGGCCAGAAGTTTGAGAGAGTCGGGGGAAGAAGTAAGTGTAGTCGCTATTACGAAAGAGAGGGTGCTTGGGAAGCTGAAAGGTGTGAAGGTAGATAAGTCACCTGGACCAGATAGCTCACACCTGAGGGATCTGAAGGAGGTAGCTGAAGAGATTGTGGAGGCATTATTAGTGATCTTTCAAGAATCCCTAGATTCAGGAATGGTTCTGGAGGACTGGAAAATTGCAAATGTCACTCCACTCTTTAATAAGTGAGGGAAAATACAGGAAATTGTAGACTGGTTAGCCTGACTTCAGTGGCTGGTAAGATATAAAGGGTCTATTATTAAGGATGAGGTTTCGGGTACTTGGAAGCTCATGATAAAATAGGCAAAGTCAGCATGGTTTCCTTAAGGGGAGATCTTGCCTGACAAATCTGTTGGAATTCTTTGAGGAAGTAACAGGCACGATAGACAAGGGAGAGCCAGTGGATGTTGTTTACTTGGATTTTCAGAAGGCCTTTGGCAAGGTGCCGCACATGAGGCTGCTTAACAAAAAAGGAGCCCATGGTATTACAGAAAAGGTACCAGCATGGATAGAAGATTGGCTGACAGGCAGAAGGCAAAGAGTGGGAACAAAGGAGGGGGGGGGTAGGGTGGTTGGGCTGGTCTTCTTGGCTGCTGGTGACTGGTGGTTTTCATCTTTGGATCCAATATTTTTCACGTTATATGTGAATTATCTGGATGATGGAATTGAAAGTTCTGTGGCCAAATTTGCACAGGATACGAAGATAGGTGGAGGGGCAGGTAGTGTTGAGGATGCAGGGAGTCTGCAGAAGGACTTGGACAGGTTGGGAGAACAGGCAAGTAAGACGTGCGGGTTGGTGGGTCAATTGGCTGCTGAAAATTCCCCCTGGTGTGCAGTGAGTGGTTAAATCTAAGGGGCGGGGGGGGGGGGGGTTAGTGGGTCGGAGTTGATGTGAATGTGAGGAAGGGTTCAGAAGTTGATGGGAATGTGAGGAAAATAAAATGCAATCAGTGTTCTTACGGACATCGATCTCACTGTGCTGGAAGACCCACAACATTCAGGCATGTCTTTCACCAAGTTGATGACCTTCCAGCAACACTTGTCTGGGTGTGGGTCGCCGGGAACAGACCGTAGATCAGAGAGTCCTCTGGCATGCACCTGCTGGGGACGAACTGGGACACGGACCCTTGTTGCATCCTTCTCGGTACTTCTCTACCGCAGGGAGTCCGAGGACAGCGTAATTGAGGGGTGATATGTCATCTATGGAGGAAAGTTCTGACGGGGAGGGTAACTTTCACTGCCAGTCAAGCAAGCTCTTTCTGTTTGTTGGTCAGAGCATGTGGTGAGTTCAATGTGGCACGCAGATAGTGGGAACACTGGGAAGTGGAGCTTGACAGGGAAGAAATCGTTAGGTTTTATAATGAAAGGATTTTCAAGTAAACGTGTGGAGTACAGGGCAATAATATGGAACAATTTAATTGTAAATTGGGGAGAGCGCGAACGCAGTCCCCCACTACCACAAATTTTGCAGTCGTGTATCCCGCATTTGGGGACATAGCAGGCGTCAGCAAACCCGAAGTGCAATGGGACAGCCTCGTCCTGGGAGAAGCTTTTTTTTATTCCAAAATAAACTTTATTCATCATAAAAAGCAGACTATATACAACACTAACACAGTGCAAACCTTTACATTCATGTATGGATCAATCATTAGTATTACCTTTATATAAAACACTACAGCAGTGATGCCACTCACGTGGCTCCCTGGAGTGCTACCCCAATCCCGTATTTACAATATTTAAGGGGATTCCTTGCCGGACCCTGCCCCTCCCTCTCCAGTGGCAGAAGAAGCCTAAACTGTAGTCCTTCCACACCGAGCCTTTGCGTTGGCTGCACATAGCTTCAGTGCATCCTTCAGCAGAGACTCCTGCAGCCTGGAATGTGCCAGTCGACAGCATTCCCCTACGGACATCTCGCTGTGCTGGAAGACCAATAAGTTTCGGGCAGACCAAAGGGCGTCTTTCACCGAGTTGATGACCTTCCAGCAGCACTTGATGTCCGTCTCCGTGTGTGTCCCCGGCAACAGCCCGTAGATCAGAGAATCCTCTGTTACACAGCTGCTGGGGATGAAACGTGACAAGGCCCTTGCATCTTTCACCACTCGCTCCTCGCAAACGCACAGCCCGCAAAGAGGTGGGCGACCGTCTCGTCCCCAGCGCAGTCCCTCTGGGGGGAGCACGCATTGGGACTGATGTTTTGACCATGCAGGAAGGATCTGTCTGTGAGGGCCCCTCTCACCACCAGCCAAGCGAGGTCTTGGTGCAGCTGTGTAACAGAGAATTCTCTGATCTACCGTCTGTTCCTGGGGATACACCTTGGAGATGGACATTAGCTGCTGCTGGAAGGTCATCAACTCGGTGAAAGATGCCTTTTGGTCTGCACGAAACTCGTTACTTTCCCAGCAGTGAAAAATGGCCAGAGGGGAACGCTGCCGACTGGCTCGACTGGCAAGGGATCAATGGGGAAGGAATATAGCTTAGGGTTTTTCTGCCACTGCAGTTGGAGGGGCATGGTCTGGCAAAGAAGCCTTCTTGCAAGGCAGCAAGAAGCCCCTAACCCTAAAGTTGAGGCCCTGCATCAGGACTCTGCATTTTTGACCGACTGAGTTCTGCCAGCAGTGGTTTTCTCCACGATCCACCATCTGCCATCTGTTGTGTCTCCCTGAATTCAGGGCATTATTGGTATTGGTTTATTATTGTCACTTGTACAGAGGTTCAGTGAACATCATGTCTTGCATACCGTTCATACAGATCAATTCATTGCACAGTGCATTGAGGTAGTACAGGGTAAAAACAATAACAAAATACAGAGTAAAATGTCACAACTGCAGGGAAGTACATTGCTGGTAGACAATAATGGGCAAGGTCATAACAAGTTAGATTGCGAGGTCAAGAGTCCATCTCACCGTATAAGGGGAACATTGAGTAGTCTAGTAACAGTGGGATAGAAGCTGTCCTTGAGCCTGGTGGTATGTGGCCTCAGGCTCCTGTATCTTCTGCCTGATAGGAGAGGGTAGAAGAGAGAATGACCCATATGGTGGGGTTTTTGATGATGTTGGCTACTTCAGCAAGGCAGCAAGATGCATAGACAGAGTGCATGGAGGGGAGGCTGGTTTCCATGATGCACTGGGCTGTGACCAGACAGGATTTATCATTATTTGCATTTTAACATTAGGAGGTTAATGAATATTATACGTACCACCTCATCCAAAATTTCAGAATGTGTTATCTCATTAGATGCTGAAAAGGCATTTGATAGAGTCAAATGGGAATATTTATTTAATACATTTGGGGAATTTAATTTCAGTCCCAATTTTATATCTGCGGTCAAATTGATTTATCATACACCTATGGTTTCACTAATATTCGGAGATCCCCCCATTCAGGCTTTTTTGCTGTACTAGACAGGGTTGCCCTTTAAGTTCTCTGTTATTTGATATTGCGTTGGAACCCTTGGCAATGTTTCGTATCACTCGTGGACAGGGGATTCATAAGGTATCTCAAAATGCAGATGACTTGTTACTTTATATTTCTAACCCGGAGGAATTATCACTGCTTGCTCAGTTTAGTGTTTTTTTCTGGTTATAGATGAAATCTTAATAAGAGTGAACTCTTTCCATTAAATATGCAAACCCCAATTTATAGGCAATTACCATTTAGATTAGTAACTGACCATTTTATGTATTTGGGTGTTAACATTACCAAGAACCACAAGGACCTGTTTAAAGTTAACTTGTTACCTTTAACTGATCACATAAAACAATTATTTACAAATTGTCCCCATTATCTCTATCACTAATAGGCTGAATTAATGTGGTTAAGATGAATAGTTTACCAAAATTTCTATATCTATTTCAGGCAATTCCAACTTTCATCCTGAAATCTTCTTTTGACACTATTGATGCAAAAATTCTTCATATATATGGCATAATAAAAACCCAAGGTTAAGTAAGAAATATTTACAAAAATTTAAAAAGGATGGTGGCATGGCTTTGCCTAACCTTTTTTATATTATTTTATATTACTGGTCAATTAATATCCAGTTGGGATCCAGGCTCTGCCTGCCTCTCTGTAGGATACTGGAACATTCCTTGTTGCAGTCACAGCCAGACCCCTCCCTCACCACTTTCTCAGGGACGTCATGTCTGTGATATGTCAATAATATTAAGAGGAATGGATAGAGTGGACAGCCAGCCCCTCTTTACCAGGGCACCAATGCTCAACACAAGAGGGCATAGCTTTAGAGTAATGGTTGGAAAGTTCAAGGAAGATGTCAGAGGAAGGTGTTTTACCCAGGGAGTGGTTGGGGCGTGGAATGCGCTGCCTGGGGTGGTGGTGGAGCAGGTACATTGGTCAAATTAAAGAGATTTCCAGATGAAGGAATTTAAAATAGAGAGATATGTGGTAGGATGGGCTTACATAGTCATGAGCAAGGTTTAAAGGTCGGCACAACGCTGTACTGTCCTATAATTTCTATGTATGTATTGGTGCTGCTTCCTGCTCTCGTTCACCACTTCAACCTTCCAGAACGCTACTGTCCAGTGCACTGAGGTCGACAGTGTTGAGAGCTTCAAGTTCCTTCCAGTGAACATCACCAATAGACTGTCCTGGTCAAATCTCTCAGATGCCACAGCCAAGAAAGCTCACCAGGGCCTGTACTTCCTCATAAGGCTAACGAAATTTGGTATGTCCCCTTTAACACTCACCAACTTTTATTGATGCGCCACAGAAAGCATCCTATTGGGATACATCACGGCTTGATAGAGCAAGTTCTCTGCTCAGGACTGCAAGAAACTACAGAGAGTTGTGGACACAGCCTAGCACCACATGGAAACCAACCTCCCCTCCTTGGACTCTGTCTTTACCTCTCGCTGCCTTGGCGAAGTAGCCAGAATAATCAAAGACCCCACACACCCGGGACATTCTCTCTTCTTTACTCTTCCATCAGGCAGAAGATACAGAAGCCTGAGGGGGCATACCACCAGTTTCTATCCCGTGATAAGACTATTGAACAGTTCCCTTATACGATGAGATGGACACTGACCTCACGATCTACCTTGTGACCTTGCAGCTTATTTTCTACCTGAATTGCACTTTCTCTGTTGCTGTGACACTCTACTCTGTACTGTTATTGTTTTTACCTGAACTACCTCAATGCACTCTGTACGAACTCAATGTAACTGCACTGTGTAATGAATTGACCTGTACGATCGATACAAATGATAATAATAAACCAACACCAATAACCGGGGGAACTGAGCCTCCAACTTCTGTCACTTTGATTCCCCATCCTGCTCTCAGGCTGAATTCTGCCTTTGGTCTCCTGCACTTTTCCAATGAATCTCCACAAAGTTCGGGGAACAGCGCCTCATCTTCTGACTGGGCACGTTACAGCCCTCGGGGGTCGACACTGAATTGAGACAGATGACTGTATCTCACATTCCCAGCATTCAGCTTCCTTTCTCTCACCTCTGGTCATTTCCAATTTCAACCCCTCCCTCCTATTGACACGTCCCCCCGTCACAACTTTACCTCCCTCCCTTCCAGTCAGCACCGCCTCTGGCGCCACTTGCACTAATCCAGTGGACTTTAGGACCCGGGAAAGCCGCCGCCCGCGGCTCAATCTTTGTATTTTCACAAAAGTATTTCTGTTCCGCTGACGGATGCATTTAACGCGTTAAAATTAATGGGTCGACAGTTCTAATGTCAATTCGTGTTTATTTCACTCTCCTCACATTTATATTTACACTGACTTCCTCCTGACGCCGGTCCCGGGACCCGACCCGGTTACAGACCCGGAGCGGAACCGGAGCAGATTCTCAGCCACTGGTTTCCATCCCCAGTCCCGAAGAAAGGATAAAGTTTCTCCGTGAATTTATTCCCAGTGAAGGTGTGGAGATGGGACTTGGTGTCTGCGCTGTAAAATGAAACTGTCCCGGACCCGTAACTGAGATAAACTCCCACCCTCCCGGGGATGGGACCAGCAGGGAGAGGGGATGGAGGGGAGGTGTTCACATAAAACTCGTCACCAGCCCGCACGATGATCCAGAATCCGTTCTCTGGGATCAGTCCGACCCCTCCCTTCCTCTCCACAGACTCTGCGGCGACTCCCAGACTCCAGCCCCGATTCCCCGCCACCTTCACCTCCCAGTAATGTCTCCCCGATGTGAATCCCTCCGATCCCAGCACACAGGACCGGACTGTGAACCTCTTCCCGGTGTCGGGGAGACTCCTCCGGGTCCCGGTCCATCTCACACTCCTCCGATCCTCAGACACCTCGAGCCGCGGACCCGCCGTTTCCACATCCAGGGTCACGGAGACTGGGGGCAGAAGCAGAGAATTAGAGAGTCCCCGGGGGTCGGGGGGAGACTCGGGCAGCGCGGACCCGGCACCGGGGGAGAGGCCGCTCGGCCCCAGGCTCAGTCGGGTGGCCGACACAAACCTTTTCCGGGGTTTCTCCCAACGACACCGGATGGACAAGAAAATTCTTCCCGGAGTTTTCTCCGGGTCGGAGCGGGGAGTTTCACACACAAAACGCTGCAGGAACTCAGCGGGTCAGGCAGCGTCTGTGGAGGGGAAATAAACAGTCGACGTTTCGGGCCGAGACCCTTCATCAGGACTGGAAAGGGAGGGGAGAAGCCGGAATAAAAGGGTGGGGGAGGGGGAGGAGCTGGCGGGTGATCGGTGAGTCCAGGTGAGGGGGGAAGGGAGGTGGGTGGGGAGGGGGGAAGTGGGAATGATGTGAGAAGCTGGGAGGTGACCGGGTGGAGAGGCAAAGGGCTGAAGAAGGTGGAATCCGATCGGAGAGGGCAGTGGACCATGGAATAAAGGGAAGGAGGTGGGGAACCAGAGGGAGGAAGGTGTGGGTGAGGGGCAGGTCGTGGGGGCGGGGCAGGGGAAAGAGAAGGGGTAATGGGGCCAGAGGGAGAAGGGAAATCAAAGGACGGGGGTAGAGGGGAGTGGTTACCGCAAGTTAGAGAAATCGACGTTGATGCCGTCAGTTTGGAGACGGACAAGGCGGAATATGAAGTGTTCCTCTGATCTGCGTCTGGCCTCAACGTGGCAGCAGAGGAGGCCGTGGACAGACATGTCAGTGTGGGAATGGGAAGTGGAATTGAAATGTCTGGTCACCGGGAGATCCTGACTGTTCCGGCGGACGGAGCGAAGGTGTTTGACGAAGCGATCCCTCAATCTACATCGGGTCTCACCGATGTAGAGGAGGCTGCACCAGGAGCACCAGATACAATAAACGACCCTGATGGATTCACATGTGAAGCGCTGCCTCACCCGGAAGGATGGTTTAGGGCCCTGAATGGTGGTGAGGGAGGAGGTGTAGGGGTAGGTGTAACATTTGGGATGGCTGCAGGGATCAGTGCTGGAGGGGGATCAGTGGGGAGGGATGAGTGGACAAGGGAGTCGCAGAGAGAGCGATCCTTGAGGAAAGTGGAGAGGGGAGGGGAGGGGAAGATGCGTCTGGTGGTGGGATCCTCTTGGATATGGCGGAAGTTGCGGAGAATGATATGTTGGAAGCAGAGGCTCCAAGTGGTCGGTGAGGACAAGAGGAACCCTGTCCCTGTTATGTCGGGGGGGGATGGGGTGGGGGCAGAAGTGCGGCAAATGGAGGAGATGCGGGTGAGGGCTGCGTTGATGGTGCTGAAGGGGAAACCCCGTTTTCTGAAAACAGAGGAGATCTCGGATGTCCTGGAGTGGGAAACCTCATCATGGGAACAGATGAGGTGGAGACGGAGGAACTGAGAGAAGGGAATGACATCCTTACAAGTGACAGGGTGGGAAGAGGTGTCGCCAGCGTAAGCGTGGGAGTCAGTGGGTTTGTAAAAGGTGTTGATGGAAAAGGGAGTCTCCTGGGATGTTTGCAGGGGTTGGGACAGTGACGTGTGGATGGGGAGAGCGAGTGGGGAGAGTGAGGAGGGTGGAGAGACTGTGGGTGGGGATGGAAAGGTGGGGTGAGGTAACGAGAGCTCTTGCTGGGAGGTGGTGGAGACGGAGGCAGATGGGAGGGGAGGGGATTGGGCTGAGTGGTTACTGGAGATATTTAAAGGGGAGGTCATGGAGCCAGAGAGCTGTGCAGCACCGAAAGAGGCTCTTCAGCCCAACTCATCTGTACAGACCAAGTTGCTGAACTGCCTGGGTTTGGCCCTTTATCACTTTAAACCTTTCCTATCCTTGTAGCTGTCCAAATAGCTTTCAAAACTTTGTAACTGTACCCGCCTCTCCAGCTTCCTCTGGCAGCCTCCTGCCCTTCAAGGAAACAAGTCTCAGCCTATCCAGCTTCACCTTATAACCCAAGCCCTCCAGTCCGGTAACATCCTTGGAAATCTGTTTTACACCCTCTCCAGTTTAGTGACATCCTTCCTACAGCATGTTCACCGGAACTGTGCACAGGACTCCGAATGTGGCCTGACCAGCGTCTTGTACAGCTGTAAGGTGACGTCCCAGCTCCTGTACTCAGTATTCTGACAGATGAAGGCAAGCGTGCTCAACGCATTCTTCACCGCCCTGTCTAACTGTGTCGCCACTTCCAAGGAACTATGTACCTGTGCCCCTCAGTCTCTTTGTTCTACGACACTCTCCAGGACCCTAGCAATTGCTGTGTAAGTCCTAACCTGCTTTGTCTTCCCAAAATGCAATACCCCACATTTCTCTGAGTTAAACTCCATCTGCCATTCCTTGGCCAACTAGCCCGGTTGATCAAGGTCCCGTTGTAATCTTTGATAACCCTCTTCACTGTCCACCATACCACCAATTTTAGTCTCATCCACAAACTTACGAACCATGCTGAATGATGAACAACAGCGGACCCAGTACCGATCCCTGCAGCGCACCGTTGGTCACAGGCCTTAGGCCTCCAGGCAGAAAACCAACCCTCCACCACAACCCACTCTCTCCGACCACCAGGCCAATTTTGTATCCAATTGGCCAGCTCACCCTGGATCCCATGTGATCTAATTTTCCAGATTAGCCTACCATGTGGTATCTTGTCAAAGGCCTTGCTAAAGTCCATGTAGACAATGTCTACTGCACTTGCTGCATCCATCTTCTTGGGGACATCTATAAAAAACTGAGCAAAATTCACGGAGCAGGATTTCCCATGCATAGAGCCATGCTGACTATCCCTAATCAGTCCTTGCCTTTCCCAGTGCACATAGATCCCGTCTCTCAGAATCCCCTCCATTACTGTCCCCACCACCAACGTTAGGCTGATCGCTCTGTACTTCCCAGGCTTTTTCTTGCAGCCTTTCTTCAATGAAGGCACAACACGAGTCACCCTCCAGTCTTCTGGAACCTCACCTGTAGATATCGATGCTACAAATATCTCCACAACGTGAGGAAGTGAAGGGTTAAGAATTGCAACCATACCTATAACTGGCAAATAAAATATACATATATGCATTTATATTTCTTTAGCAAGGACTAGCAAGCTGCTGACCCACTAGTTAGGTTGGAATGTTAAGTATGTTAACTGCCTTTGTTTCGGGTAACGAATCATTCCGATATGTCAGACGGTGGTGATACTGACTGTAATTAACATCGAGGTGAAGACTTGGTCTGAACAATGAAGGGTGATACCTGCCTTTGAAAGCCTTGATTATAACTCAATTATACTAAGACAAAAGGTGTGATAGCTGTCTCGGGATCTCTATAGCTTGACCGAAAATTGCGGCGCCATTTGCATGGGATGTGCGTGACAATTCCTGTATAAATGTCTGTCTGCCCTTTGTTCAGGGAGAACTCGGGAAGCGACTCTTAGTGAGTGCTGAAGAGAATTCTCCTAGCGGTGCACTGCTAATAAAGGTACTTGTTCGAATTGACCTTGTGGCACTGTGCTATTTACAGCGGACAGAAAGGGAAAATTGATTTCGGGACGACAAAGGGACCCCACAATTTCTTCCAGAGCTTTCCACAATGTCCAAGGATACACTTGATCAGGCCCTGGGGATTTATCTACCTTTCTGCATTTTAAGACCTCCAGCACCTCCTCTTCTGTAATGTGATAGAAAGTGAGGTGGATAATCTTTTGTAACATTGGAGAATTGGGGGATCTGTGGAACCGGCACAGAAGAGGCCTGGGGCAGAGAAATGGTGACAGGCAAGGTTTGGAAGGATTTGGGCCCAATGCAGACACATGGGACCATCTCAGGTGGGGACCTTGGTCAGCATGGATGAATTGGACCAAAGGGTCTGTTTCCATGCTGTATCGCTCTGTGACTCTATGACATTCCAGCCTTTGTAGGTCGGGATTCAGAACGTAGGAGTTGAGATGTCATGTTGCAACTTTACAAAACACTGGTAAGGTCACTCCCAGTGTATTGTGTCCAGTTCTTCTCGTCACACTATGGGAAGGATGTGATTGTGCTGGAGAGAGTGCATAGGAGGTTCCCCAGGATATTGTCTGGATCGGAGGACTTCAGTTCTGGGGAGAGTTTGGATGGGAAAATAGGTCGGCACAGACGTGGTGGGTCGAAGGGCCCATTTCTCTGCTGTAGGACTTTGACTCTGTGACTTTAAATGAACTGAATGACTGAGGGCCACCGCCCTCCAGTGCAGAGAATTCCAAAGATCACAAGATCACAAGATCACAAGATAAGGGAGCAGAAGCAGGCCATTCGGCCCATCGAGTCTGCTCCAAGGAAAAGGGAAAAAGAAATGGGGTGGGAAAAAAAGAGAGAGAAAAAAAAAACTATTCTAATCCCATTTGCCAGCCTTATCCCCATATCCCTTGATACCCTGACTATTTAGATATCTGTCTATCTCCTCCTTGAACACCCCCACTGATCTGGCCTCCACTGCTGTGCGTGGCAAGGAGTTCCACAATTTCACCACCCTCTGGGTAAAGAAACTTCTCCTCATCTCTGTCTTGAAACTGTACCCTCTAATTCTAAGATTGTGCCCTCTGGTCCTGGACACGCCCACCAAGGGAAACAGCCTAGCCACATCTACTCTATCCTTACCTGTCAACATTTTAAATGTCGCTACGAGGTCCCCTCTCATCCTTCTGTACTCCAGCGAGTACAGTCCAAGAGCCGACAAACGCTCATCGTACTTAAGCCCTTTCATTCCTGGAATCATTCTCGTAAATCTCCTCTGAACCCTCTCCAACGTCAGCACATCCTTCCTAAGATGCGGGGCCCAAAACTGCGCACAGTATTCCAAATGAGGCCTCACTAGCGCCCCGTAGAGCCTCATCAACACTTCCTTACTTTTATACACTATACCTCTCGAGATGAATGCCAACATAGCATTCGCTTTCTTAACCACCGATCCAACCTGGTGGTTAACTTTTAAGGTATCTTGTATAAGTACCCCCAAGTCCCTTTGTACTACCGCACTATCAATCTTCTCTCCTTCTAGATAATAATCTACCCGCTTATTTCTACTTCCAAAGTGTACAACTGCACATTTCTCAACATTGAATCTCATCTGCCATTTTCTTGCCCATTCTCCTAAACTGTCTAGGTCCCTCTGCATTCTTTCTATTTCCTCTATGCTCCCTACTCCTCCACTTATCTTGGTGTCATCCGCAAACTTAGCCACACAACCATTTATTCCATCATCCAAATCATTGATGTACAAGGTAAAAAGGATAGGCCCCAACACCGACCCTTGCGGCACACCACTAGTAACCGGTAACCAACCAGAACGAGATCCTTTTATTTCCACCCTTTGCTTCCTGCCAACCAGCCAATTCTCCACCCATTTTGCTACCCTGCCCATAATTCCATGACCTCTCATCTTATTAATCAGTCTCTTGTGAGGCACCTTATCAAAGGCCTTTTGAAAGTCTAAATACACAACATCTACCGCCTCTCCCTTATCCACCCTACCTGTGATTTCTTCAAAAAACTCCAATAGGTTGGTCAGACAGGACCTCCCCTTCACAAAACCATGTTGACTAGGTCCTATCTTGCCTTGCGCCTCTAGGTATTCGGTAACCTCCTCCTTGAGGATAGACTCCAATAATTTTCCCACCACTGACGTCAGACTAATAGGTCTGTAATTGCCTTTGTGCTGCCTCCCACCTTTCTTATATAACGGAACTACATTCGCTACCCTCCAGTCCTCCGGAACCATGCCAGAATCTATCGATTCCTGAAAAATAATCGCCAACGCCTCCGCTATCTCCACAGCCACCTCCTTCAGAACCCGGGGATGCACCTCATCCGGTCCGGGAGACTTATCAGCCTTAAGCCCCTTTAGTTTTCCAAGCACCTTCTCCCTATTAATCTCAATTGAACTCAGCTCCAATTCGTGAGACTCCTGACTAATGGGCACATTGCTTATGTCCTCCACGGTGAAGACCGATGCAAAATATTCATTCAATTCCCTTGCCATCTCACTATCATCCATTATAATACCTCCTGCACCGTTATCAATTGGTCCTATGTCAACCCGTGTCTCTCTTTTATTCCTTATGTATTTAAAAAAACTCTTAGAATCCTTCCGAATGTTGTCCGCCAGCTTCCTTTCGTAACTCATCTTTGCTTTCCTAATGACCTTCTTAGTTTCTCTCTGCAGATTTTTAAAATCGTTCCAATCTTCTGTTTTCCCACTAATTTTTGCTACTTTGTACGCCGCCCCTTTTGCTTTTATTTTATCCTTCACCATCCTCTGAGGGTACACCCCATTCTGAGACAGTGACCCCTGACTCTTGACTCCTCAGACAGGGGAAACATCCTCCTTGCATCTTGCCTGTTGAGACCTGAAAGAATTTTGTGTTTCCCTGAGATCTCCTCTCATGCTTTGAAACATGAAATATGGAACATAGAATAGTACAGCACAGGAACAGGCCCTTCATTCAATATGAACATAACTGATCTATGCTGGCATGAAGTCCTCTTCTGTGCCAGTTCCTCATTACCCTCAATTCCTTGATCTTACAAATATTTCTCTATCTCCACCTTAAATACATCCAATAATCAGGCCTCTACCACCTTCAGGGGCAGAGAATTCCAGAGATCCAGCACCATTTGAGAGAAGAAATTTCGACACACCTCAGTGGTAAATGACCGACCACTTAACTTGTAACTATGTCCATGACTCTCTCACTCGTGAAAACATCTCAACATCTACCCGGACAAGCTCCTTTGGATACTTTATGTTTAAGGCTGTGTTCTCAGTCCCTACTCTACTCCCTGGACACTCATGACTGCTTGGCCAGATTCTGCTGTAACTTTCTCTATAAGTCAGCAGTTAACACCACCATAGTGGGCCGAATCTCAAAAAAATGTCTGTCGGAGTACAGGAAGGAGATAGAGAGCCCATGGCATGGTGTCATGACAACAATCTTCAGCTCAAATATCAGCAAAACAAAAGAGCTGGTCATTGATTTCAGGAAGCACACACGCTCCCATTTACATCAATGTTGTTGGGGTCAAGAGGGTTGAGAGCTTCAAGTTCAACAAGTGAACATCAACAATAGCCTGTTCTGGTCCAACCATGTGGATGCCATGAATAAGAAAGCTCATCAGTGCCTCTACTTCCTCCAGAGGCTAAAGATATTTGACATGTTCCATTTGACCCTCATTAATTTTTATTGATGTACCACAAAAAGCATGCTATCTGGATGCATCAGGGCTTGGTATGGCAACTGCTCTGCCTGAGACCGCAAGGAACTGCAGAGAATTGTGGACACACCTTAGTACATCACAAAAACCAGCCTCCCCTCCATGGACTCTTGTCTGTACTTCTCTCTGCCTCAGTAAAGCAGCCAGTATAATCAAACACCCCACCCACCCCAGATATTATCTCTTCTTCCCCTCTCCCAGCGGGCAGAGGATTTAAAAGCCTGAAAGCACGTACCAGTAGGCCCACGGACAGCTTCTATCCCACTTTTATAAGATTACTGGACAGCCCCCTCGTAAGATAAGATGGATTCTTGACCTCACATCTACCTCATTATGGCCTTGCACCTTATAGACTGCTTGCACTGCACTTTCTCTGTAACTGTAACACTTTATTCTGCATTCTGTTATTGTTTTCCCTTGTACTACCTCAATGCACTGTTGTAATGAAATTATCTGTGTGGATGGCATGGAAAACAAAGTTTTTCACTGTACATTAGTACGTATGACAATAATAAACCAATTTCCTCTGGCTACGGTCTCACCAAGACCCTGTCCAATGGCAGCAAGTCATCATTACTCCCAGACTTGCATAATAAAGGCTGTATGAGGAACGGACTGGACAGAGGAGATACAACCAGAGGGGAGGGTTTGCATCAATGACTTTTCACAACACATCTGTATTATCAAGAAATGTTGCTCCAACAGCGTCATACCTGAACGTAACCCCCCGTCACAGATGGGAGCTCAGGCACTCTGTGACAGTGTACACTTGTGTAGATATATGAGTACACTAGAGAGGGAAATCAGGAGGGCAAAATGAAAACGTGATAGTTCTGGCAATTAAGATAAAGGACAATCCTAAGAGATACCACATATGTTCCGAGTAAAAGAGAAACAAGGGAGTGAATAGGTCTCCTTAAGGATCAATGTGGTGGTCTGTATGTGGACCCTCGGGGAGGTGAGGGGGTACAGTCTGAAATAAATATTACTCATCTGTGTTTCCCAGGGAGAAGGTCGTGGAAGCAAAGGAATTTAGGGAAATGAGCAGTGATGTCTTGGAACATAACCACAGTGCAAACAAGTAGGTGCTAGTGGTCTCAAGAAGCATATTACGGTGCGTAAATCCCCAGGGTCTGATCAAGTGTATCCTCGGACATTAGGACTATGGAAGAATGCAGGGCCTCTGACAGAGATATTTGCCTCACATTTAGCCACAGGTGAGGTGTTGGAAGACTGGAGGGTGGCTCATGTTGTGCCGTTATTTAAGAAGGGCTGCAAGGACAAGCCAGGGAATTGCAGGCTGCTGAGCCTAACATCAGCGGGAAAGTTACTGAAAGGACTCTGAGGGACAGGATCTACCAACATTTGAAAAGGCAAGGACTGATTAGGGACAGTCAGCATGGCTCTGTGTGTGGGAAATAGTGTCTCACAAATGTGATTGAGTTTTTTGAAGAGGTGACAGAGAGGATTGACGAGGACAGGGTGGTAGACATTGTCCATTTGAATTTTAGCAAGGCCTTTGACAAGGTCTCGCAAGGAAGGCGAGTCCAGAAGGTGATATCACATGGGATCCAGGGTGAGCGAGCCAATTGGATACAAAGTTGACTTGGTGGGAGGAGCCAGAGGGTGGTGGTGGAGGGTCATTTTTCAGACTGGAGCCCTGTGACCAGTGGTGTACCACAGGGATCATCTCTGGGTCCACTGTTATTGGTCATCTGCATTAACGATTTGGAAGAGAATGTAGAAGGCATGGTTAAATGTTTGCAAATGACAGCAAAATTGGTGCAATAGTGGACAGTGGAGAAGGTTATCCAGATTACAGCAGGATCTAGATTAACTGAACTGGAATTGGAATTGGTTTATTATTGTCACTTGTACTGAGGTACAGTGAAAAACCTGCCTTGCATACCGTTCATACAGGTCAATTCATTACAACATTGCATTGAGGTAGAACAAGGTCAACAATACAGAATGCAAAATAAAGTGATACAGCTGCAGAGAAAGTGCAGTGCAGGCAGACAATAAGGTGCAAGATCATAACAAGGTAGATTGTGAAGTCAAAATTCCATTTTGTCATACTGGAGAACCATTCAAAGTCTTTTATCAGCAAGATGGAAACTGTTCTTGAGCCTGTTGGTCCATGCTTCCAGGCTTTTGTATCTTCTGCCCAATGGGAAAGGGGAGAAGAGAGAATGTCTGGGATGGGTTGGGTCTTTGATTATGTTGGCTGGTTTACTGTAGCAGCGAGAAGTATAGACAGAGTCCATAGAGGGGAGGCTGGTTTTTGTGAAGATCTGGGCTGTGTCCAGTACTCTCTGCAGTTTCTTGCCATCCCAAGCAAATCAGTTGCCAGACCAAACCGTGATGCATCCAGATAGGATGCTTTCTATGGTGCATCGATAAAAATTGGTGAGGGTCGATGGGGACACACCAAATTTCTTTCACCTCCTGAGGAAGTAGAGGGACTGGTGAGTTTTCTTGGCCATGGCATCTATGTGGTTGGGCCAGGACAGGCTATTGGTGATGTTCACTCTGAACAACTTGAAGTTCTCAACTCTCTCGACCTCCAAACATTGATGTAGACAGGAGAAACTGGGAAAACAGAAAAGTGGGCCAAGGAATGGTAGATGCAATTTAACTTGGACAAGTGCGAGGTGTTGTGTGTTGGTATGTTAAACCAGGGCAGGACTTGTACCGTAAATGGCAGAGATTGTTGTAAGACAGAGAGAACTAAAGGCACAGCAACATACTTCCATGAAAGTGGCAAGACAGGTAGACAGGATAGTGAAGAAGGTGTTTGGCGTGCTTGCCTTCATCAGTCAGGGCAATGAGTACGGGAGTTGAGATGTCATTTTACAACTGTACAAGTTGTTGAGAGACCACACTTGGAGTATTGTGTGCATTTCTGGTTGCCCAACTATTGGAAGGATGTCATTCCTCTGGACAAGAAACTTCAGGAGCACATTACCAGGACTGGATGGCTTGGGTTATAAGCTGAGACTGGACAGGCTGGGGTTATTTCCCTGGAGCGTTGGAGGTTGAGGGGTGACCCCTTAGTGAGGTGAATAAAATCATGAGGGGCACACTTAAGGTGAAGGCTCACAGTCTATTTCCCAGGATTGGGCAGTCTAAAATTAGATGGAAAAGATTACTGGTGATAGGGGAAAGACTTAAAAGGGATCTGTGGGGCATCTTCTCACAGAAAGGGAGGTGGGGATATGGAATTTGTTTGCCAGAGGAAGCTGTAGTAACAGGTTTAATTACAATGTTTAAAAGACATTTCAACAGGTGTATGGATGGGAAATGTTTGGAGGGATATGGGACATCGCAGGCAAATGGGACTTGCTCAGGAAGACTTCTTGGCCGGAAAGGACGAGATGGGCCGAAGGGCCTGTTTCCGTGCTGTGTAACTCTATGGCTCTGAAGATCTGTCGACATACTGGGGATGTGGGGGAGTTGCTGCCTTTGGGATCGCAGCTTCTGACTTGTTGTCCTGTTTCTCGACTCGATAAAAGAGCCGCCCGAGGGGAGGAAACGAGGATCTGACAACTGCAGAAACACTGGGGATTCAGTGGAGGGAGGTCCCGGCTTCTGAAATGGTCAAACACTCCACCCACCCCCTTCAGCACGGTCGGGTTTGTGGGGAGAGGAGAGATCAAGTGAACTAAAGCTGTAACTGGAGCCTCAGTGTACACCCACAGACTGTTCACAGTTTAATGGCCACAAATGGGTGTTGAAGTCCCTGGGGTTAAACATCTGCCAAACCCCTTCCCAGATCATCCTCCCGAGGAATCTCACCCTGGAGCCTGTCTGTGAACTGATGATGTGACGAGTCAGGTCAGAGGGCAGTTCAGTGCCACATAACTGGCAACTGGGTAAGGTCGGCAGGTTTCATTCCTCAATGGAAATATGTGTCTGCGTCTCTGACCGTGTGTCCCATTCGGCTGTGCGTCTGCGTATGTGTTCTGTGCGTGAGTGTGGGGCTGGGCGTGGGGACTTGGGGATTGGTTGGATATATATAGGTGCGCGTGCACATTGAAGTGTTTGTGTGTTATTGTGTGTCTCCACATGTATGGTGTGTGTTGACCATGTGTGGCATGTGTGTGAGTTGCTCAAATGAATAAATTCACTGGGTCTGAGGAGAATGGATTCCAGGTTACTGAGTGAAAAAACAATGTAGATTGTGGAGGCTCTGGCCACAATCTACCAATACTCCTTGTGTATGTGTGAGGGGAGCTTTGCCAGGCCGGTTAGGCTGTGTGTGTTCTCCCGAGATGAAATCTTGGGCCGAGGTCAATGCTGGTTGCTCTGTCTACTCTCATTCTTGCAACGCTTCAATGTGGTGGTTTGATAACAACTGTGAGGCTCACGAGTCCAGAAGGCGGCAGACCTGAGTCAACCAGAGTCTGCAGTCACTGACCAGTCAGACGGTGAGCGGTGCAGATTTCCTTCTCTGAAGGACTCGGGGGTATTTTACTGACAATCCCGGTCACCACACTGATACCAGCTTTTATTCCCTATCATTTCATTGTGAATATTAATTCCACGGCTACTGTGGTGGGATTCAAACTCATGTGTTGGCGTGTTTATGCAGTGTGGTTTGGTTCAGGATGCAGTGATTCATCTAACAGCCCGTGTATTGGTTGTATTGTGCTCCTGTGTCCGTGTGTTCAGGGATCTGACATCTTCAGCTGACCATGTGACTGTGATGCTTCCCAGCAGGTGGGGTTGGTGCTGGACTAAAACTTCAGCTCCCCTTCAGCCCATTACTACAGTCAATATTTGCATCAAAGTTTTACTCAAAAGTGTCTCATGAAGAAGGACAAAGGAAACTGTATGTTTTACCTTGCTGAATTGTGTCAAATATTTTTCTCAACGCTGTGTTGAACAAAATGGGGTGATCGAATTTTTCAACCGGCAGGACAGCATCAGTCACTGACAATGTATGGTGATCATCACTAATCCTGCAAATATTAAACAGCTGGTTATAAACTGAGCATTAGTGATATTTGATCTATTTTACAAATCCATATAGAGTTGCAGGAAAGACCATGTCCTACCTCCTCTTTCGACGAACTTCCTCCTGAAATAAATAAAACACAAATCTGAATTGACTGAGACTGACTGTCCACATCCCGACAGCAGGAATTTGACCCAAGCTGCTGAAAATTCCCACTTCCCAACACTCACTCCCGCTGACACACAGAGAAAGAGGATATTGAAGAAGGGACATATAACCACATAGAACCACCAAGTAAAAAAGGAATGTTTATGAAAACTGTGCCATAATCGAGAGGACAAAACTTACAGTAAAGACTGGACAGGTTGTGCATTTTATCTCGATACAATGTTACTGATGTCAGATGGAGGAATTTAAGATTACGAATGGATTTGATTGGGTGGGAATGGAGAATCGATCTCTACTTGTGGGGAGACCAGAAGTCAAATGTAAAATGCCAGGTGGTCTTTACTAAATCCTGTAAGAAATTCAGTAACGAGATTATGGCACTCACTGCCACAGGTGTGGTTGAAGCAGAGAGCAGAGATTGAATGTAATGGGGAAGTTGGATAAACACATGTGGGACCATGGATTTCAGGGCACTGTTGATGGGTGTGGTGAGTAGGTGGGAGGAAGCTTGTGGGGAGCCGGCAAAATGACAGGAGCAGATGGATTGCGTGGTCTGCCCATGATGTGGAATGGGATGGAATCCCATGCGGAACAAATCTGAATAAAAAAATCAATGCAAATTTCCCTAAAATAACAAACCTAATGCAAACTGGATATCGGTGATAAATCTGATGTGTGTGTCACATTCTGGAATTCAACCTTAGTTCTCCCAGATTGACAAAGGGACCCTCACACCCACTGCGCCAGACCCACTCACGGCTAGTGACAGGAACTGGATTTTAATGTGTGTTTCCGGGGATATTATACGCGGCAATCACAGAAACAATCACCAGCTCAGTGTCGAGATCAGAGTAACTCATTCCCGAGAAGGTTGCAGACTGTCCTGTGATGTACAGTTATTGTGGGAGGCCAGTTTGGGGACAACAACAGTCAAAACATCTGTGGTTTAAATCAGTCGACAACTATTGGTAAACACTGCACATATTGCAAATACATCATTCCGCAGTTTGTGACCATGCACTTTAATTGAACCAAATTGCAATGTCATCTCTCACCTTGAGGAATATCATGCTGTCCCCTTGTTCCATCCGTTCCTGTAAATCTGAGAGATCCTCCTGAATAGAAGTTAAATGCTCTTGAATCTCTCGAAGATTTTTCTCCATTGCATTTAGAATCCTCTCCTCTTCTTCCCTGAGATCTCTGAGTAAGCGCTGCTCTTTCTCAGTAAGAATCTGGTGCAGTTCAGCAAATTGGGATGTGATGTGGGACTGAAGGCTGTGTGACTGTTCCTGTCAAATGAAAGGTGAAGATTAATTTACTATATTGCTGTGCTGCATTTTCTTATGACAGGGAAGGTGACCGTTCAGCCCATCAAATCTATGCTGTGCCTCACTGGCCCATTAACTCCCACCTGCTTCACATATCACCCACCTTCATTAGGTTAATTGCAGTACCCAGTTAGCTATTCAACCAGCATGTCTTTGGGACGTGGGTGAAAACTGTCATGGTCACAAGGAGAACATGCAAACTCCATGCAGAGAGCACCAGAGGTCAGGGTAAGGATCGAACCCAGGTCACCGGAGCTGCACTACTCTGCGACTGCGCATTAAAGGGAACAAAACTACACAACAAGATCAGAAATTTTGCACAGGGAGGCCTCACCCGAACTCCGGAGATCTTCTCTTTCTGTTGCTGCTCCATTTCCTGGACCACTGATTTCTTTTCTGTGAGAGATTCCAAGGAAGATTTAACCTGATCCTGGGAATCAGAGAGTAAAGGAGTTAGACAAAAACATAGAACACTACAGCACAGTACAGGCCCTTTGGCCCAAAATGTTGTGTCGACATTTTATCCTGCTCCACGATCTATCTAACCATTCCCTCCCATATAGCCCCCCATTTTTCTATCATTCACGTTTCTATCTTAAATGTCCCTAAAGTATCTGTCCCCACAACCTCTGCTGGCAGTGCGTTCAACGCACCCACCACTCTCTGCGTAAAAAACTTCCCCCTCACGTCCCCCTTATACCTTCCTCCAATCACCTTAAAATTATGTCCTCTTGTGTTCGCCATTGTTACCCTGGAAAAAAGTCTCTAACTGCCTCTTGTACACCTCTATCAAGTCACCTCTCATCCTCCTTCTCTCCAAAGAGAAAAGCCCAAGCTTGCTCAACCTATCCTCATAAGACATGCTCTCCAATCCAGGCAACATCCTGGTAAATCTCCTCTGCACCCTCTCTAAAGCTTCCATATCCTTCCTATAATGAGGCGACCAGATCAGAACACAATACTCCGTGTGGTCTGACCATAGAGCTAAAAAATCACCTCGTGGCTCTTGAACTCAATACCCCGACTAATGAAGGTAAACACTCCATATGCCTTCTTAACAACCCTATTGACCTGCGTAGCAACCTTGAGGGATCTATGGATGTGGACCCCAAGATCCCTCTGCTCCTCCACACTGCTAAGAATCCTACCATTAACCTTGTATTCTGCCTTCAAATTCAATCTCCGGAAGGGTATCACTTCACACTTATCTGGGTTGAACTCCATCTGTCACTTCTCAGCTCTGCATTCTATCAATATCCTGTTGTAATCTACAGCAACTTTCTACACCATCCACAACACCACCAACCTTTGTATCATCAGCAAACTTAGCAACTTACTAAAAACATGCCGTGCAGGTTCAGGTTAGTTTATTTTCATATACTAATTTGGATGGGGGTGGAATCCTAAGCACCAGAGAAACAAATGAGAGGCTAGAAAGCGTTGCAGATGTCAGTCAGTTGATTAGGCAGGACGGGCAAAAGAATGGGCAGGAGTGAGGAAAGCCTGTTGGATTAAACTGCATTTATTTCAGTGCAAGAGGTCTGACGGGTAAGACGGATGAAGTCAGGGTGTGGATAACTGTGTGGGAGTGGGATATTCTCGCAATTATGGAAACAATTAGGGAGGGACAGGACTGGCAGCTTAATGTTCCATGGTACAGGTGCTTTAGGCAGGATAGAGGTAGGGGAAAGAGAGGAGGGGGATTTACATTTTTGATTCAGGTGGATGTTACAGCAGGAGTCAGAGCTTAAATACCTGAAGGATCATCCAGTGAGGGATTATGCATGGAGCTAAGAAATGAGAAGAGGACGATCACATAGCTGGGGTTGTAGTATAGGCCCCCAAATCGTCAACGGGAGTTAGAGGAACAAATGTGCAGGGAGATTGGGCAGAGTTGCAAGCGTGATAGGATTGTCATAGCAGGGGATCTTAACTTTTCTTACATAGACTAGGACTCCCATACTGTTATTCAGGAAAGTTTCCTTGGGCAATATATAGAGGGCCCTGCAAGGGGGAAGGCAAAGCGCAACGTACTCTAGTGTAACAGGGCAGGCCAGGTGATTAAGGTGACATTTTGGGAGCACTTTGGGATCAGTGACCATAGTTCTATTAGTTTTAAAGTAGTTATGGAAATGGTCAGAACTGGTCCACAGGTTCAAGTTCTAAATTGGGGCAAGATGAATTTTGATGGTCTGAGATGGGAGCTTGTAAAGGTTGATTTTTGTTTGTGGGGAAAGGGACCAAAGGCAAATGGGAGGATTTTAAAAGGTGAGGGAGTGAGAGCTCAAGGTCTGCATTTTCCTGTTAGAGTGATGGCCAAGGCTGGTAGGAGCAGGGAACCCTGGATAAGAAGGGATATTGAGGCCATGTCCAGGTAAAAGGAGGCAGCATGGGTCAGGTACAGGCAGCTGGGATCAAGTGAATCCCTGGAAAAGGAGAGGGGATGCAGGAGTGAAGAAGGAAATCAGGGGGGAAAAGGGGGCATAAGAGAGCTTTAGCAGAGAAGATTAAGGAAAATCCAAAGAGATTTTATATATATTATGGAAAAAGGATAACTGGAGAGAAAAGGGCCCCTCAAAGACAAAGGGGACAGCTCTGTGCGGAGCCGTAGGAGATGGGAAAGGTCCTTTATGATGAGAAAGGTCCTTATTTCTCCTCATTTTTTTACCATGGAGAGATATGTGAAAACTTCAGAACTAAGAAATGTAAATCGGGACATCTTGGGGATAGTCCGCATTACAGTAGAGGAGATGCTGGATGTCTTGAAAGGTACAAAGGCAGACAAATCTCCAGGACCTGACCAGATTTATCCAAGAACACTGTGGGAGGCTGCAGAAGAAAATGTGGGAGCGCTGGCTGAGATATTTGCATCATCATTAGCCACGGGTGAGGTGCTGGTAGACAGGAGGGTAGAGAATGTCGTACCTTTATTTGAGGGTGGCAAAGAAAAACCTGGGAACTTTAGGCCAGTAAGTTTAACATCTGTGGTAGTTAAGTTGTTGGAGAGGGTCCTGAGGGATAAGATATACGGACATCTGGGCAGGGTTTGATTAGTGGTAGACAGCATGGCTTTGTGCATGGGAGATCATGTCTTAAGAACTTGAATGAGTTTTTTGAGGATGTGACAAAGAAAGTCAAGGAGTGCAGGGCAGCAGATGTGGTCTATATGTACTTCAGTAAGGCTTTTGGTAAGGTTCCACATGGTAGGCTGCTCTGGGAGGTTAGATTGCATGGAATCCAAGGAGAGGTGGCTGAATTGGTACAAAATTGGCTTAATGTGAGAAAGCAGAGGGTGATGGTGGAAGGTTGTTTCTCAAACTGGAGGCCCGTGACTAGTGGTGTGGCTCAGGGCTCAGTCCTGGACTCACCTGTATCAATGATTTGGATAAGAATGTACAAGGCATGTTTAGACAGTTTGCTGATGATGCTAAGAAAGGTGGTATAGTGGACTGAAGAATGTTGTCAAAATTTACAGGAGGATCTTGATCAGCTGAATAAATGGGCTGAGGAATGGCAAATGAAGTTTAATTCAGATAAGTGCAAGGTGATGCATTTTGGAAAGTCAAATCCAGGTTGGACTTTCACAGTGCATGGCAGGAAACTGGGGAGTGTGGTAGGACAGAGGGACCTTGGGGTACAGGTAAATGGCTCACTGAACGTGGAGTCAGAGGTAGACAGGGTGGTGAAGGCGGCTTTCGGCATGCTGGCCTTCCAAAGTCAGGGCCTTGAGTATAAAACTTAGGAAGTCATGGTGCAGTTGTACAGGACACTGGTGAGGCCACACTTGGAGTATTGTGTTCAGTTTTGGTCACCCTGCTACAGCAAAGATGTAATTAAATTGGAAAGACTGCAGAAAGTATTTCCAAGGATTTTGCCAGGACTTGAGGGACTGAGTTATAGGGAGAGGTTAGACAAGCTGGTTCTTTACTCCTTGAAGCACAGGAGACTGAGAGGTGATTGAGAGGTGTATAACATCATGAGGGGCATAGATAGGGTGAATGCACTCAGTCTTTTACCCAGGGTTGGGCGATCAAGAACTAGAGGGCATAGGTTTAAGGTGAGAGGAGAAAGATTTAATAGGAACATGAGGGCAACATTTTTTATGCAAACGGTTGTATGTGGATTGAGCTCCCTAAGGAAGTGGTTGAGGCAGGAACAATAACAACTTTTAAAAGACAGTTGGACAGGTACAAGGAAATCTTTAGAAGCTTATGGGCCAAAGGCTCGTAAATGAATCTAACTTGGACGGGGCATCTTGATCAGCATGGACCAGTTGGGCCGAAGGGCCTGTTACCGTGCTGTAAATCTCTATGACTCCATGACTCTATATACACAAGGAGGGAGACAATAAAGATGCAGTGAAGTAATCAGGTGATCAAAATCGGTTTGCTTTTACCTTGTAGATTTCAACAGCTTCTTTAACCGGCATGAAGTTGTGAGACTTGTGTTCCCGCGCAGCCGCACAGATCACACAGATCAGTTTCTTGTCCGTTTCACAAAACAGCTTCAGTTCTTCCTCATGTTCCTCGCAGTGAAGTTTACTTTCCTTCTCTTTCGGATTCAAGTTTAAATTTTGAAGTTTCTCAGACAGTCTTGCTAAGGCCCGATTTACCCTGAGGGTGCGGTCCGCAAACTCCTCTCTACATTCCGGGCAGGAGTTTCTCTCCTCCCTTTCCCAACACCGTGTGATACAGGAGCGGCAGAAGGTGTGTCCACACTCCAGTGACACCGGATCGGTGAAGAAATCCAGGCAGATGGCACAAATTGCCTCCTCGGTTAAACTCTCGACCTGGCCTTTCGAAGCCATGTTAACTCCCTGCACTTCCTGATTCACAGTCCTTTCACTCTCGGGGAGCTGCTGAACCCCTGCAGTACCGCGATTGTCCACCACACACGCTGCAGTCTCAGGGAATGAACGTCATGTTGCTGCAAGTGTCCAGTGTGAATGTATCCGGGCCACTTCCAACTCAACTCACATGAAGGAGGGGTCAGTAAGACATTAAATAAGCCTGGACAGAGCTGAAACCAAAAGAAGGGGTTGGAACAGTCTGTGAAAAGACAAAAAGGGACAGGGCCCGGCGTCAACGAGACCTCAGGTGTTTCTGTCGAGATGTTGCACCTGTTCGGCAGTGGAACCTGTCACCCGTATCTCCGTTCGGAGCCCGGGATCAGGACGGACGGACGAAGACCTCTCTCCCGCCTCATCGGTGTTAAAAAATAAAACTGAAATTGATTTTAATATCCATCTGAGCTCTCGCCCCTATTGCAACTGGCCTCAACTCAAACGACATTTGGAGACACAGCGCATCATTTGTCTCAGGGATGTTGAAAGTTGCTGCAACATTCACTCCAGTCTGTTCACAGGTGAAGATGCTATCGGTTTGTGTCACTTTCACGATGGTTCCTTTGCTGGCTGTACAGTTATTAATATCCCGAATTCACTTTGTCTGTTGATCAGGAACATTGAAATTGTGCAATTCCCTGTCGGAAGCCTAATTGGCTGCACGTCACCCACCCCCGCGGCGTTGAAAATGCATTTTCCCTCCTTCTCCGCTTGTTATCTCTTCAAACCTGTGTCACATTGAACCTCCCAAGGACGGAAACAGCTTCCCTCTATTGCCACTCTCCAAACCAGACCCGACCTTGGACACTCTGTCAACTCCCCGCTCAACCTCTCTGCTCCAAGGAGACCCAGCTCCCGCTGCTCCAGTCTCAGCCTGGACCCGAACCTGTTCGTCCCAGAAACCATTCCAGTAAATATCTTCTGCACCCTTTCTGGGACTTTCACTTCATTCCTTCATTTTGGTGACCAGAAATAGACGCCGTTGTCCAGTTGGGGCCTAACCTGACCTGTGTCTTATACAGATTTGACATAACTTCCTGCGTTTGTACTTTGTGCCTTTATTTATGAGATCCAAGATTAACGCTGGTATCTCTTTCATGCTTCCAGACTCCTGCACTAGGTTGTGGTCTGTGTCTCAGAAGATTAAGGACGACAGGGATCACTGCTGCCCGGCCACCCACGGGATTTGTGACCTTGGCCTCATCAATCACCTCAGCGCTGGAGTGGAAGCGAGTCATCCTCAGCTGTGGGAGACCGCTCGGGAAGCAGGAGGTGCATTTCTCTGTGCAGCCAGCAGGTGGGGGGATTGGTCCAGTTATTCGCTCTCAGCTCTCTGCTTTCACCCGGTCGGGACCGAATGTGCCAACAGATGCCAAGAGCACACTCAGTGCTCCCCCCTGTCCAACGGCAGTTGTGGAGAATTACTCCGGTCCACACCCCCTTGAGGTGATTTCCTGTCTCCTCACCAGGGAGGGAGCATCAGCAGACGGAGGGGATCACAAGGAACAGAAGTCAGGGAACGCAGTGCTTCAGTTGTGGAGGAAACAGTCAACAACAACAATTGGCACAGACGGGATCGACAGACAGAGTCGTTTTCCCTCAGGGTGGGAATGTCAAATACGACAGGGCAGAGGCATAATTTGAGAGGAGAAGTTTTAAAGGAGATTCATGAGGCAAGTTTTTTCACACAGAGAATGGTTGGTGCCTGGAACGTGCTGCCAAGGGCGGTGCTGGAAGCAGATACAACAGCAACATTTAAGAGGCATTTAGACCGGTGGGACTCGGTGAATGTCCCTTTAAGATAGAGTTAGTTGTGTTTGGGGGTGTGAGCGTGCGTGTGTGTGTGTGTGTGTGTGTGTGTGTGTGTGTGTGTGGGGCGTGCTTACTTCAACAGAAGATAAAGGACGTAATGATGTTGTCGAAGAGGGCAGTCGAAGTCAGTCGAAGAAGGAGGGAGAAAGCGAGCGAGAGAGAAGGGAGAGAGACACCAGCCTGCTAGTTTCTCTATCGATGGATGAGAAACAATAACTGTGTCTGTCACTGCAATCCACGTGTGGAAATTGGAAGTAATCCGGTGGAGTTCACTTTGTTGCTGACCTGTAGAAGGGAACAGGTATTTGTGTGGACGATCACGATTCGGATGCTTTTCGGGGTGAGGAAGTCACTACCGAGTAAACACTGAGGTGTCCTTTGGGTTCCATCGTGGAACATTTGGATTTCGTAATTACTCTCTATGTTTTTCTACATCTACGTCTTATCTTCAGACAACGGTGGTTGTTGAAAAAGCCTTTGCTCATGTTTCACTTTGTGGCTTGCGGAACTGAACTTTAAGAACCATTCCTGGACTTGGAGTTTGGGACTTTGCCACACACACACACACACACACACACACACACACACACACACACACACACACACACACACACACACACACACACACAAAGAGCTTAGTTTTGGGGTTAATGTTCAAGGTTTAACATTTTTACTTCTAACATACTAACATTTTTACTTTTATTTTTCTTATTATCATAAGTAGTGATTAATAAAATAGTTTTTAACACTGAATCATGACTCAGTGTCTTTCTTTTGTTGCTGGTTTGTGACAAGACAGACACATGAACAGGCAGGGAAGGGAGGGATATGGACCAGGTACAGGCAGGTGGGATGAGATTCAATAGGCACAATGTTCAGCACAGACATCGTGGGCCGAAGGGCCTGTCCCTGTGCTGTATTGTTCTATGTTCCATGTTCAGCAGTGATGGACGAAGCAGTCAACAACAACAACTGGCATTTAGGTGCAGTCACAGGAAAAATGCAGGAAAAATCCCCAAGCACTTACACAGATGTGTTTTTCAGTCAAGATCTGACAGCAAGCCACGTGCGGAGATGTGAGGGGCGATCAGTAAAAGACCAGGGCAAACACTGGGACATCTCCTCCTGCAGTCCCGTGGTGTTGGCGGTGACTTGCTGCCTCTCCGGTTCAGCTGAGGGGTCTGATGGGGCCAATGTGGGACCTGCAGACTCTGCTGCAGGTGGGGTAGGAGGTGCTTGATGGAGTGGCTGGGGTTGGGGGTGGGGGGGTTCAAACCTTTGGGTTTTTGCTCTTGTGTTCCTATCGGAGAGACTCGGAGTGGTCCTGCCTTCCCAGATGCCTCTCCACCAGTGTGAGCTGTCCTGGGCCAGGGATTCCCATGGGTCAGTGAGGGTTTTGTTTAGGACGTTTGGGAATGCCCTTGAAGCATTTCCTCTGATCTCCTGGGAATCACTTGCCGGGTTGGAGCAGGGAATGGAGTGCTTGTCTCGGGAGTCTGGTGTTGTTCATGCGGACAATGTGGCCTCCCCACTGGACCCGGTTGTGCTGATCAGAGGCACAGTGTTGGGGACGTTGGGTGCGGAGAGGACAGTGAGATGGGGAGGTGTGGAGTGTCAGCACTGGAGTGGACCAGTTGGGCTGAATGGGCTGTTCCCTGCTGTATGTGAACTTCCCTGGTCGCTCACTTCTTCTCTTGTTAGGGCAGTGAGAAAGAAAGCCCCTCTTGGTAAAGCAGGGGGTGCTGACCACGGGGGAGTCTCAGCTGTGTGAAGGGAGGTGCATCCTGCCAGCACGTCATGTCAGAGAACAACAAGAGACTAGAACGCTTGAGTTACCAGAAAACAGCTCACAATTCTCTGTCTGGCTGAACCGGGCAGCATGTGGTTGAAATGGTGGGAAGGCACAGTAACACCGTGAAGGGAAGACAGTCCCAGCGGGAGAGAGACATCACATGTGGGATTTGGGATCTGCGACCCACTGCAAGGCCTGATTCAGAGCAAGGTGGATTCCCCAGAGATCCACCACACAAATTCCACCCTCACCCCCAGATGCAGGAGGCTGACTCCTTCTGACTACAGGGGTCTGGGCGATGGAGAAGGGGAGAGCAAAGGTGCACATTGAGTTACTATCCTATTTGCACGGAGTAAAGAGAGAGGTCTTGTACCTGTGTGCGTCCTTTGCAGTCTGTGACCACCTTGTTGATCCCTGCATGTGTGCTTCACACACGAACTGTAGTAAACGCTGCACAATGAGCGGTGTACACAACAGGGACAATAAACTTTGAACATGGAACAAAACTGGACGTGGTCCACACTGGATGCAGTGCACAGTGACTACAGTACACACTGTGAATGCAGCTCACAGTAAATACTGAATAAAGTTCACACAGGAACCACACTACACACTGAGCACACTGCACAACAGAAATTACTCACTATGTGGAGGACGAACGCTGGGTAAAACACACCCTGCATACACAGTGTACACTGGCATCAATACACGTGTAATACAGTATCCTGGACACACTTTCTAGTTTGCACTGGATACAAAAACAATGAACACAACAAACTCTGCATATTATTGCATGCATTGGAGACTGTGTATTGAATACAGTAAACACAGGGTACAGAGGAAGCTGCACACAGAGTGCATTGGTCACTGCTCCCCTGTGGAATCCAACAGACTGAAAGCCAAGAAATTAAAAGACACAAAGGTGAGCTCGTGTTTTCAGAAGATCGGAACCAGGAGCAGGTGTGGGCCATTTGGCCCCTTGTGCCTGCTCTGCCCTTCCCTCAGAACATGGCTGATCTTTTACCACAGTGCCAATTTCCTGCCCCATCATTGATGTGCCCTTTAAATCCAGAAATCTTGTGGAGAGAATTCCAAAGATTCACCGCACTCTGGGTGGGGAAATTTCTCCTCATCTCAGTCCTGCTGAGGCGACCTCTTATTTTGAGTCTGTGACCCCTGGTTCCACCCCCAGCCAGGAGAAACATCATTCTTACCTCTACTCTGTGACCACCTGTTAGTCTCATAATTTTGAGATGGATCCAGTCAGTGTAATCTCTCCAAGGACACTACCCCAGCCCACAAATCAATCTGGGAAACCTTTTAGTCATTCCCTTCATCCCACAGGCTGACTTTGGGAGTGAGACCAGACCTGTGCACAGTCTTCCATTTGTGGTCTCACCAGGACCCTAGACAGGAGATTCTAGGCTTCACCCCACTCTGCATTGAAGCCAACAATCTGATTGCTGCTGAATTTAATTGCTCAAAATTTAATCTTCAACGATGTTAATCCAATATAGAACTCAGACTGTGCACATATAAAACATACCCATACCCCATTATTTCACATGGCAGGTGTGGCAACATATTGATCTCCACATCTGGTAGCAGAACAAGGCCCGCACATAAAAATAAATCACAAGGGGGATCCTGAAGGGGAGGAGGCTCAAAGTTGGGAGAGGTCGGGGGGAAGCTGGGGGAAAGTGAGGAGGAGGCAGTAGGCCATGTTTTCTGTGCCTCAGCCCAACTCTGTGTCTGTGTGTGAGAGAGATAGAGTGTGAGAGAGAAAAACAGAAAGTGTCAGAGAGGGTGAGAGAGAGAGAAAATTGGAGCTTCCACACACCCGTGTGTCCCTTTCGTTTTTTTGACTGTCAGCAACCAAGCCATACAATCCAATATTTAAAAGAATGTGTGGTGATCAAACTGAAACACAACCTTCACTGTCTACTGTACCATATACTTCAGTAGCATTTGAAAATTCACGAACCATCCCACCTCCAGACTCATCCAAATTATTAATATAAATGACAATAGTGGACCCAGCACCGATGCCTGCGGCACGCCACTGGGCACAGGCCTCCAGTCTGATAAACAACCCTCCACTACCACCCACTGCCTCCCACCAACAAGCCTTTTGTATCCAATTGGCGAGCTCACCCTGGTTCCCATGTGATGCAACCTTCCTGACGACCCTTGAATGTGGTACCTTGTCGAAGGCATTGCGATCGTCCATGTAAACAATGTTACTGCCCTGCCCTCAGGAATCCTCTTGGTCATCTCTTCAAATCGGTGAGTTGCGAATTCCCACACACAAAGCCATGCTGAATATCCCTAATCAGTCTGTGCCTTTCCAAATGCAGATGGTTCCTGTCTCTCAGAATTCCCTCTAGTAACTTTCCCACCACTGACTTTGTCCTTACAGCCCTTCTTAAATAATGGCACAACATTAGCCACCCTCCAGTCTTCCGGTACCTCACCAGTGGCTCATGAAGATATACAGATTTTTAAGGAGGTGATGAAGATGTTTGATGAGGGTAGGGCAGCAGATGTTGTCTCTGTGGACTTAATTGAGGTATTTGACAAGGTCCCTCAGCACAGGCTGATCTTGAAATTCAAGACACGTGAGATCTGTGGTGACTTGGTAGATTGGATTAGAATCGGCTTGGCCTTTTAACACGGAGTGTAGAGGTGGAGGGGTGTTTGACTGGAGGTCTTTCACCAGTGGTGTCCCACAGGGATCAGTGCTGCACCTCTGTTGTTTGCGGTGTACATGAATGAGTTGGATGAAAATATAGATGGGATGATCAGTAAATTTTCAAATGACATGAAAATTTGTGGCTTTGTGAATAGTGAGGATGGTTGTAAAAGACTTCAACAGGATATGGATCAGCTGGAAATATGGGCAGAGAATTAACAGGTGGAGTTTAATATGGACAAGTACGGGGTGTTGTACATTGGGTGATCAAATGCAAGCAAAAGTACACAGTAAATGGCAGGATCCCCTGGAGCATCGATGTACAGAGGGATCTGAGGGTGCAAGTCCATGGATCCCTGGAAGTGGCAACACAAGTAGGTTGGGTGATAAAGAAGATGTCCGGCATGCTTGCCTTCATCAGTCGAGACATTAAGTATAAACGTCAGAATTCATGTTGCAGCTGTATAAAACTTTGGTCCGGCTCCATTTGGAGTATTGTGTGCAGTTCTGGTCGCTGCATTACAGGAAAGGTGCGGAGGCTTTGGAGAGGGTGCAGAAGAGGTTCACAGAATGTTGTCTGGATTAGAGAGCATTAGCTATAAGGAGGGAGTGGAAAAGCTTCGATTGTTTTCTCGGGAGTGGTGGAGGCTGAGGGGAGAGCTGACGGAAATATATCAAATTCTCAGAGCCAGATATAGGTTAGACAGTGAGAGTCTTTCTCCAGGGTAGAAATGCCAAATCCTAGCCGGTAAGGTGAGAGGGTCAAAGTTTAAAGGGGATGTGAGAGGCAGGATTTTTACACAATGAGTGGTATGTTCCTGGAATGTGCTGCCAGGGTGAGGAGTGGTGGAAGCAGATAAGATCATGATGCAGATCGTGATGAGACATTTAGACAGGCACATGAACAGGCAGGGAATGGAGGGTCATGGATCATTTACAGGCAAACGTGACCAGTTTACTTTGGCATCATGGTCGGCACAGACATAGTGGGCCGAAGGGCCTGTTCCTGTGCTGTACTGTTCTATATTCAATGTACTGAATATCTCAGCCGGGGCAGAATTTCTTCCCTGGCTTCCCACAACATAAGAAGGGACACTTGGTCAGGCCAGGGATTAATTCAGCTTTATGTGTATAAGATTGCCGGCACCTCCCCTTTTGTCATGTTTCAGGACATTACTATTCTCTTCCCTGAATTCCTCAGCTTCCGTGACCTTCTCCACAGATAGAAATACAGATGAGAAGTGTTTATTTAAGACCTCACCCACCTCCTGTGGCTCCACACATAGATGACCACACTGTTCCTTAAAGGGAGCTGTTCTCTCCTTAGTTAACATTTTGTTCTTCATATATTCAAGAATCTTTCTGGATTCTCCTTTATCTTACCTGCCAGAGCTGTCCCGTGTCCTCTATTTGCCCTCCTGATTTCCCTCTTCAGTGCACTCCTCCATCCGTTATACTCCTCAAGGTATCGCCTGATGCCAGCTGCTTTCACCTGACGTATGTCCCCAACTTTTTCCTGACCAGAGTCTCAGTAACCCCAGTCAGCCAAGGTTCCCTGATCCCACCAGCCTTGCCCTTCACTCTGACAGGGATAGGCTGATCCTGAACTCTTCCTATCTCATTTTTAAAAGCCTCCAACTTGTCTGCCACTTGCCAGATGAGTGGTTACCTGTCATCAGCCTCTACCAATGCACCTTTGCAAGTTCCATTCTAATACCACCAAAATTCACCTTCCTCCAATTTAGGAATTTACTTCTGGACAGTCTCATCTTTTTCCATAAATATTTAAAAACTCATGGAATTATGGTCACTGGTCCCAAAGATCTCACCCACTGACACGTCAACCACTTGTAACCCTGCATCTACCCTGTGAAGCCTGGAAGAAGTTTCTATGTTTCAGTTCGATCACCGCACATTTTTTAAACTTGTGGTTGGTACTGCATGGTTGCTGACAGTCACACAGAGAGAGGTACATGGGGAAGTGGCCATCACCTTGTGCACACTCCCTCTCTCTCTCCCTTACACACACACACACACACACACACACACACACACACACACACACACACAGAGTTGGGCTGAGGCACAGAAAACATGGCCCATTGCCTCCTCCTCACTTCGCCCAGCCTCCACTCAACCTCTCCCAACCTTCATCTTCCTCTTCAGCTTCCCTCCTACCCCTTAACCTCCATGCAGCCTCCCTCAGACCCTCTCTCCTTCAGCCCTTTCACTCCACAGCCGACTTACACCTCCTTCATTCCCTGCACAGGCCACTCCTTCCCGCTCCCTCCTCTGGGCCTCGACACCCTCTGCACCATTCTGCACCCTCTCTCACCCCACCTCCATGTACTCCCTCAACCCAAGTCCTTTCCACTCACTCACTCTCCAGCCCAGTGATCCCCACACCATGTGCCAAAAGGCCCCCACCAGGGAGTGAAAGGTCTATGGTCTTCATACACTGCTCCCTGTGTGAGTTTCTTTCAGCTCCACCGACTCTTGGACACTCCGGTGCCTCTTTCTCTCCATCTGGGACTGTTGGACACAGGATTATTCTATTACAGCTGTTTCCGAAACAGAGTTAAGTGATGGGCAGGACTGGCAGCTCAGTATTCCGGGGTAAATATGCTACAGGCGTGATAGAAGTGACGGTAAGAGAGGAGGGGGAGTCGTGATGTTGATCAAGGAGAACATCACTGCATTACCGAGAGAGATATGCCTGGGGGAACGTCCAGTGTGGCTGTATTGGTGGAAGTTACAAATAACAAGGGGTGGGGAAACAATTTGTTGGAATTTACTATAGGACCCCAAAAGTCGGTGGGAATCAGAAGAGTCCACATGGAGGGAGACGGCATATAAATGTGGGAATATTAGGGTTGTAACAGGAGGCAACTTCAGCTTCCCTCATATTGACTGGGACAGACAGAGTGCTGGAGAGATTTGACAGGGTAGAATTTGTAAAGCGTGTTCTGGAAAGTTTTCAAAAGCTCTATGTAGATGGCCCTTCCAGAGAAGGGATTACACTTGACCTCCTCTCAGGAAGTGAGGCTGGGCAACTGGTTGACGTTATCAGTGAGGGAGCACGTTGGGACCAGTGACCATCATTCTATTAGTTTTAAAATAGTTATGGAAAAAGATAGGACTCCACTTGTGGACCAGGTCTAAACTGGAGGAAGCCTAATTTTGATGGTATTAGACAGGAGCTTGTGACTGTTGATTGGCAGAGTCTGTTCACAGGTAAAGGCCCATCTGGCAAGTGGGAGGCTTTTAAAATTGAAACAGGAAGATTTCAGGGGTAGCATGTTCCTGTTAGAGTGAAGGGTAAGGCTGGCAGGATTAGAAAAAGCTGGTTGACCAGAGTTATTGAGGCTCTGGTGCGGAAAAAGAAGCAGGCATGTGTCAGGTTAGGGTAGGTGGGATCAAGCAAATCCCCTGAAGAGTCGAATGATGTTGGAGTACACTAATTCTCTTGGTGGCAAGAGGCAGAAATCAGGAAGACAAAAAGAGCACATTGGTCAGCTTTGGCTATGAGGTAAAAGGGAGTCATAGAATTTTTTAAAGTATATTCAGAACAAAAGGGTAACTAGGGAGAGAAAAGGTCCGCTTAAGGATCAGTTTGATCACCCATGTGTGGAGCCACGGGAGATGGGCGAGGTCTGATTCCTCTCGTCGGTGTTTACTGTGAAGAAGGGCATGGAAGCTGGGGAATTCAGGGAAGAAAATAGTAATGTCCTGAAACATTAGAAAAGAGGAGGTGCAGGCAGTCTTAAACACATAAAGCTGAATAAATCCATGGGGCCTGACTAAGTGCATCGTCGGAACGTTCGGGAAGCCAGGGAAGAAATTGCAGGGGTCCTGGCTGAACACTGAACACAGAACAAGATATCACAGGAATAGGCCCTTCGGCATGGGATCCTGGGTGAACTCGCCAATTGGATACAAAATTCTCTTGGTGGCAGGAGGCAGAGGGTGGTAGTGAAGGGCTGTTTTTCAGACTGGAGGCCTGTGACCAGTGGTGTGTCACAGGGATTGGCACTGAGCCCTCTATTAATTCTTGTTGATATTAACAATTTGGATGAGAAGGTTGGGCCATGGTCAGGAAGTTTATGGATGTGAGGCAAGGGGGGAAAAATTTAAGGAGACTGAAGGGGAAACCTTTTCCACACAGAAGGTGGTGGGTGTATTGAACAAGCTGCAACTGGAGCTGGTAGAGGCAGGTACAAATATCATGTTTAAAACACATATGGACAGGTATATTGACAGGAAAGGCTCAGAGGGATCCGGTCCAAACACGGACAAATGGGACGAGCACAGATCGTCGCCTTGGTTGGCATCGATGAGTCGGGCTAAAAGGCCTGTTTCCGTGCCGTATTTTTAAAAACACAGAAGAAATGGAAACAATCCATCACTCGGCCTCACTCATGTGGGAAACTAGGACATTGGTCGCCTCATTAAGGAATGCATGGTCGACCCAGTGTGATGTTTTGTGTTCTGTGTGCAGGGCTTGTTCTGGACCCAGATACGCAGCTCAAAATATTCCAACATCAGCCATTTTAAATAATTGGTGTGTTTTATATGCACACAGTCTGAGTTCTACATTGAATTAACACCAATGAAGATTAAAATTTGATCAAGAAAATTAGGCAGCAATCAGTCTGTTGACTTTAATGTAGGAGGGTTTGAATCCAAGAAAGATCGATATTGAATCCTGGTGAGACCACATGTGGAACACCCAACATGGCCCAACAGGGTGAATGAAGGTAATTTGGGCCTTAATATTGGAATTTGAAACTTAAACACATAGCAACAATTGGGAAGGTAAAAGTATGTTGGCATTCATTGCAAGTGGATTTGAAATTATGTGAAACGTCTTACTGAAATTATATTCATGTCATTAGCAAATAATAAATCACATAATTCTATTTCTGCTGTGTTCTGATGTATACAAATATATATTGACTCTTTGGGTGAGAATGTGGGTGGCATGAAGAGTAAACTTGAATCAACTGATCAAGTTTACCCTTTTCCAAGGGTAGGGCGAGTTTAAAGCTTGAGGGCATTGGTTGAAGGTGAGAAGAAGGATTGCAGGGGACCTGAGGGGTAGTTTCTTTCCACACAAAGGGTGGTGAGTATATCGAAAAAGCTGCTGGAGGAAACATGAGAGGTCGGATCAAGTCCAGATCAACTGGGAAAGTGGACAAAGAAGCGGCAGAAGGAATTCCACAGACAAGTGTGTAGTGATGCTTTTTGGTAAGTGAAACCAGGGCAGGATATACACAGTGAATGGCAGGGCCCTGGGAAGTGTCGTAGAACCGGGATACCTAGGGGAACAAGTACATAGTTCCTGTAGAGTGGAGATAGAGGTAGACAAGGTGGTGAAGAAAACATGTGGCACCGTTGCCTTCATCAGTCAGGGTATTTGTACAAGAGTGACGTCATGTTCCAACTGGACAAGACTTCGGTGAGAACACATTCAGAGCACTGCATGTGATTCCGGTTGCCTGGCTGCAGGAAGGGTGCAGGAAAGATTCACAACGATGCTGCCGGGACTATAGGGCTCGAGTTACAAGGAGACACTGGATCAATTTGGACTGTTTTAGGGGGTAAGTTCAGAAATGTATGGGGGGGTGGGGTGGGGAGTTTTTTTGCACAGTGAGTGGTGGGTGCCTGCAATGTGCTGCCAGGGGTGGTGGTGGAGGCAGATACAATGGAGGTTTTCAAAAGGCTCGTAGATAGGCACATGAATGTGCAAGAAATGGAGGGATTTGGACATTGAGTAGCCAGAATGCATGAGTTTAGTTGGGCATTTGACTGCTAATTTAATTGGTCTGGCACAACATCATGGGCCAACGGGCTTGTTTCCATTCTGTACTGTTCTATGTTTTCCCTGGAGCAAAGGAGGCTGAGGGCTTACCTTATTGAGGTTTATAAAACCATGAAAGGCATGAATAAGGTGTGTGGTGACAGTCCTTTTCCAAGGGTAGGGAGAGTTTAAAACTAGAGGGCATCGGCTGAAGGTGAGAAGAAGGATTGCAGGGGACCTGAGGGGTCTGTTTCTTTCCACACAAAGGGTGGTGAGTGTATCGGACAAGCTGCTGGAGGAAATGGGACGGGTCAGTATCATTATGACAGTTAAAAGACATTTGGATGGGTTCTTGACAGGAAAGGTTGAGAGGGATTAGGGCCAAATGCAGGCAACTGGGACTTGCTTGGGAAAACACCTTGGTTGGCAGGGACGATTAAGGCCAATGAACCTGTATCCCTGCTGTCTGTCTTCGGGAGTCTCATTAGGAAGAGCAGGAGCTCACATCAGAGCAGGGCTGTGTAGGGGTGAAGTCATGTCTGAGTAATCCCAGGATGTCCGACACCTCACAATGTCACGTTGCCTCCAGATCTCCCTTCTTATTGTGAAAATTGTTTGTGTGCAGTTTAAAGTATTTTAATCACTGTTTTAACCACCTTTTCCCCCTCCTGCTCCACACCTCTATTTATTCCCCAGCCCCTTCTGTCCTCCCTCAGTTCAGTCTGTCCACTGCTCCGAAGAACATCGGGAATAGAAGCAAGAGGAGACCGTTCAGCCCCTCACACCTGCTCTTCCATTAAGTGAGATCAACACCACTTCCCTGTGCTGATGCCAGTTCCACTGATTGTCTTCATATTTAAAAATCTACCCAAGTCCCTCTTGAACATAAGAGTGGGTTGTGAGCTCTGAAGGTTCACCACCTGCCTGGTGAATACATTTATTCTCATCTGAATGTCCACCCTTCACTGCAACCCATCCGACAAGACACCCCAGTTACAGGAAACATCCCTGGATTCTGTTTCTCTCTTTCACACACACACACGGACACACACACACGGACACACACACACACACACGGACACACACACACACACGGGCTCAGGCATTTACCTTTATCCACTGCCTCTTCCTCACTTCCACTCAGCCTCACCTGGACCGCTCTCAACCTTGATCCTCCTCGTCTCTGTATCTCCCTCCTTCAGGGTTTCCCCTGCCCTCTTGCCTCTTGTCCACACTTCCTCAGATCTCTTGCCGCCAACACCTTCACACTCCTCCCTGTGTTACACTCTGCTTGCTGCATCGCACCTTCCTGTGATCCCTGCCGAGAGTTCTCCTTCCCACTCACTTCTCTAGGCCTCAGAACTAATTATTTCTCTCTTTACCCCACCTCCCTGTACCCCAAACTAAATTATTTCCACTCACTCACCCTCCAGCCCTGTGAACCCCACTGTGAGCCAAAAGGCCCCCAGAGGGAGGGAAGGGTCGAAGTTCTGCACAGACTGCTCCCAGTGGGGATTTCTTTCTGCCCCTCCTTCTCTCAGTGCCTCTTTCTCTCCATCTGTCACTTAGCCTCACTCAAATGATAAATTCTGACACAGCTCACCTCGCCTTCCCAGTGTGATTTCCTTTCTGAGTTGTGCACAGCCCCAGGTACATAGCTGAAAATGGTCCAACATCTGCCATTTAAAATCAGGGATGAGGGTGTGTTTTATCTGTTCACTGTTTGAGTTCTGTATTAAATGAAGAGCATTTAAGATGAAGGAAGGTTTCAATACAAGAATAAAGATCTCCTCTGAAGTTATATGGGGTCCTGGTGAGACCGCACATGGAACACTGTGCACAGATCTGGTCTCCCTCCCAAAGTCAGCCGATGGGATGAAGGGAATGAAGAGAAGGATTCCCAGACTGATTTGGAGGGTGGGGCAGTGCGATCAGAGAGATTACACTGACTGGGCCGATCTCAAATTTAGAAGAGTAAGAGGTGGTCTGATTGAGACAGACACAGTCTATTGACAGGGTAGAGGCAGGAATGATGCTTCTTCTGGCTGGGGGGTGGAACCAGGGGTCACAGACTCAAAATAAAAGGTCGCCTCAGCGGGACTGAGATGAGGAGAAATTTCCCCACCCAGAGTGCGGTGAAGCTTTGGAATTCTCTCCACAAGATTTCTGGATTAAAGGGCACAGCGATGATGGGGATGGTGCAGGAAAGTGGCGCTGAGGGAGATCAGCCGTGTTCTGAGGGAAGGGCAGAGCAGGCGCAAGGGGCCGAATGGCCCACACCCGCTCCTGGTTCTTATTTTCCGAAAACGCGACTTTACCTTTGCGTCTTGTTCTCACTCGGCCTTCAGCCTGTCGGATCCCACAGGGGAGCGGTGAGAGCCCCAGAGACGCCATCAGCAGCCGCTGCGGTGCAGCTCCCGGCTCCCAGCAGCAGGAGGCGGGTTCAGGAGCAGCTGCAGACAACAGGCCCCGATCCACGGCGGGGAAAGGCCGCTCACCCTCCGTGTAGCTGAGAGATCTGACGGAATCTCCGCCACAGTCTCTGCACCCCCGGCACGGAAAGGTTTCGCGGCCCCGGCCGGTGTCGCAGCCTTTGCCCGAGCTGCAGCTCCCGATCTCCGGCCTCTCCCCGGGCCCACTCGCTCCCTGTTCCAAACCCCAGCCCGCCCTCCGCTCCCAGCGCTCAGCGTCCCGCCCACTCACTGGGAGGGGCTCACGCTCCGACCAATCAGAGCCAGTCCGGCTCCCCAGCGGTATTGCTGATTGGATGTGGGTGTCCCTGGGGGCGGGGCGCCTCCGTGAGCTGCAGATGTCAATCTGACGGAATTGCCGAGTTTGTTCCCGGGATCACAGGGAGTTCCCCGCAGCGACTTTCTCACTCGCTTCGTTTATCGCCCTCTGCATGTGAACCGCACGTTAGTAAACTCGGTCACACGCATTATTTGCATTATTGTCAAAATTATTTTGTGATTGGTCAGTGGGAACTGAGGTTCAATTCCAAATTTGACACACGCATCAGATTTATCATCTATATCGGTTTGCATCAGCAGTGGTGAATTGCTTTAGGAGAAACTTGCACTGTTTTTATTCAGGTCTGTTCCACATGGGATTGCATGGTTCTGCACCACGGACAGGCCCTTCGGTCCATCTTTTCCTGTCAGTTTTGTGCTCCGCCTACTCAACACAGCCATCAGAAACTCCTGGAATTACATTGTCCTTCATGTACTTAATGAGCTTTCCCATCCCAGCTAATCTCTGCTGTCTGCTCCCACCACACCCGTGGCAGTAAACTCCATATCCTCTCAACTGAATTCCTCGCAGGATGTATTAAAAACCACCTTAAATTTTATTTTTGAGTTTTGGTCACCCTACAAGTCGAAATATTTACTCCGCCCCCACCCAGTCAAATCCATCGATAATTTCATTTTCGTCTTTCTGATCGTCACTGACATCTTATCCAGATAACAATGCCGAACCTCTTCAGACTTTCCTCGAAGCATCATCCCTCAGTTGGCGCATAATTTCCAAAAACCAGTCCTTGTACTTGCCCCCGCGATGTTATGTCCCTTCTGCAATATCCTTTTCCTTTTTGGGTCTCAGAAGGACTGAGGGTTGGGAAATGGGAATTTTCGGTGGCCTGTAATTTGGGTGCAATTCCTGCTGTCGGGATGTGGACGGACAGTCTTAGTCAGTTCATATTTGTCTTTTATTTCTTTCAGGAGGAGGCTCAACCGAAGAGCAGGTAGGACATGGTCTTCACTGAAACCTTGCATGTTTTTGGAAAATAACCAGTGAATTATTGCGGTTCATAACCAGCTATTTAATATTTGCCGGGTTGGTGACGAGACCCAGACAGTGGCGGTGGCAGCTGGTACCCTGCCGGTGGATAAGATTGATCAGCCCTTATTGTATACAGTGTGGAAAGGAATGTTTGATGCCATTAAGCAAGGTAAATCTCATACAGATTCCTTCGTCCTTATTTTTGGGAGACCTTCATGACCTAATGGGATGAAAAGGATTGAAGGGGGATTAAAATTTTATTCCAGCAATAAATGTCCAGCTCGTCGTAGATCCCTGGTGCCTTCACCTTCCGGACCAGCCCGGCATCCGGGACCTGGTCAAATCCCTCACTGAATTCGATATTTTGGTTTACCATGAATTCAGTGCGTTCTTGGTCGCACACACTCGATCATTCCCACCCCCGAATCTCCTCTCAGCGACCCTACAAACCCAAGTCTCCACCCGTTCTATCTCACACCCAACCATTCAAACCCGGCTTCCTTCCATGGTCGAAGCCTCCCTCCCTCTGCCTCTCCCTCCACTCAAGGGAACAAGACAATCAGGGCAGGAGTAGGTCACCTGGCCCCTCACACCTGCCCACATTCTATATGATCACTGCTTCTCCTCTTTAAATCTCCAGTAACCACTCCCCTCCATCCCCTCCCCTCCCACCTTGCCTCCCTGTCCACCACCTCCCAGCCAGAGCTCCCAATATCCCGCTCCACCTCTCTACCCCTCTCTGCCACTCTCTCCGTCCGCTCGCCGACGCCCCCTCCTGACAATCCCAGGAAACTCCATTCTCCAGCCCGGACGAAATCCGCGGGAGAAATTTGTTGTCTCTCCCATGTAGTTGGGTGAAACCCAGGAAAGGTTTCTGTTGTCCACCCGACTGTGACTGAGGCCGAGCTGCTTCTCCCTCGGTGCCGGGGTCAGGCTGCCCGAGTCTTCCCCCGACCCCCGGAGACTCTCTAATTCTCTGCTTCTCCCTCTAGTCTCTGTGACCCTGGATGTGGAAACGGCGAGTCCGTGGATCGAGGATCGGAAGAGTGTGGGATGCACCGAGACCTGCAGGAGTCTCCCTGACACCGGGAAGAGGTTCACAGTCTGGGAATGTGTGCTGGGATCGGAGGGATTCACATCGGGGAGACATTACTGGGAGGTGGATGTGGCGAGGAGTCGGGTCTTGAGGCTGGGGGTCGCCGCAGAGTCTGTGGAGAGGAAGGAGTGGGTCGCTTTAATCCCGGAAAGTGGCTTCTGGACCATTGAGCGGAACGATCACCAGTTTTACGTCAACACCTGCCCTCCATCCTGTCTCCCTGCCGGTCCCATCCCCGGGAGGGTGGGAGTTTATCTCAGTTACGGGTCCGGGACAGTTTCATTTTACAGCGCGGACACCAAGTCCCATCTCCACACCTTCACTGCGAATAAATTCACGAAGAAACTTTATCCGTTCTTCGGAAACTGGAGTGAAAACCAATGGCTGAGAGTCTGCTCCGGTTCCGCTCCGGATCTGTAAAAAGGTCAGCTCCCGGAACCGTCGTCGCAAGCGGGGCTCCGGGGCTGTGGGGCAGAAACCCCGTTGACAACAGGTTGGCGCTGAACGGGTCCCATTTAATCCCCAAATTCCGCATCGTAAAACCCCAATGAGCCTGGAAGTAAAACCGATGTAAATATGAACGTGGAAGGATTAAAATAGACGCGAATTCATCCTCGAACTGTCGACCCATTAATTTTAACGCGTTAACTGCATCCGTCCACGGAACAGAAATATGTTTTTCGTGAAAATATAAAGATTGAAACAATCGCCCTTCCCACGGGCTCCGCGGATTCAGCAGCAGCCCCGGGCGGCGGGTCCCAGCTCCCCGGGTCCTAACTTCCGCCGGATGACAGTGAATGGCCCAAGTGGTGGTGCTGCTGACTAGAAGAGGAAGGTAAAGGTGAGTCAGCGCGGGCTGTAAATAAGACGCGAGGAATCATATCGGAAATTGCCTGAAGCGAGGAGAATCGAGCCTGGATCCCCACGGGTTCCCATGTGGAACTCCTTATTCAATTTTGGATCCATTTTTTAAACAAAAATCTGTTGCAAAGAAAATGATTTTGATTTTAAGACAGGAAATGGTGGAAACACTCAACAGGTCAGGCAGGATCTCTGGAGATAGAAACTGAGTCGATAACCTCTGACGGAATTGATTCTAACGTTAGCAACAAACAAATACTAGAGGGACTCAGCGAGTCAGGCAGCATCTGTGGAGGGAAATGAACAGTCGACTGTCGACCTGACGGGACGGATGCTGCCTGACCCGCTGAGTTCCTCCAGCATTTTGCCTGTTGCTCCAGATTCATAGTCTGCGGTCTCTTGTGTCTTCGTCTTGATTCCAACTTTCTCTGACCTGCTGCGTATTTGAAACATATTCAGTTAATATTTTAGTTCTTCGAGCATCTGCATTTTTTAAACGTATCTGATGCTTCGCTATTCTGTCAAAAATTCCGGCCGTTGGTTCATCGGTCTTTATGCCCTGAATTCAGGGACACACAAGGGACCGCAGAGGCTTGAAACTGGTAGTCTTGCATCATTTCGTCCTGATGCAGGGTCTCAACCCGAAAATTTGATCCTCCCTTCTTCTCCACAGATGCTGCTTGACCAACTGAGTACTTGCAGCAGTTTATTTTTCGCTAATGATTTCAGGGACTCCGCCAATACAGGTCAAGACAAGTTTATTGTTACATACACAAGTACGGAGAGGCACAGTCCACTGAAAAACTTGCTTGCAGCATCATCATAGGCATGTAGGTGCAGACAACATACAGAATATGGATTATATATATTAATTATTACATAAAATTATACCATACAGTGGGAAAAAGACTGTGCAAAAATAAATAGTGCAAAACAGAATTGTGCACAATCGAAGACGTGTCCATGATAGTACAAGAGGTGGTTCGCAGTGTCCCGTTTGGCGAGGTAGGGGTACGGTTGTACAGGCAGGATCAGGAACCTGACAGTTGTAGGAATGTAGCGTGGTGGTGTGGAACTTCAGGCTTCTGTACCTCCTGTTGACGGCAGCAGCGAGCAGAGGGCACGTCCAAGATGGTGGGGATCCTCAAGGATAGATGCCGCCTTCTTGAGGCAGCGCCTCCTGTAGATGCTGTCAGTGGTGGGGAGGGCTGTGCCCGTGATGGACCGGGTTGCGTCCGCTACTCTCTGCAGCATATTGCGTTCCTGTTGATTGGAATTGCCGAACAGGCCCGTGATGCAACCAATCAAGATACTTTCAACAGAGCATCTGTCGAAGTTCGAGTACTGGACATGCCAAATTTCCCTCAGCTTCTAAGAAAGTTGAGGCATTGGTGTGCTCACGGATGTGAAACACAAGAGACTTCAACTGCTGGAGTCTGGAGCAAGACATAAGATGCTGGAGGAAATCAGCGGGTCAGGCAGCATCTGCGGCGGGAAATGGACAGTCGACCTTTCGGGTCAAGACCCTTCATCTGGAGGGGAGATAGAGGGGAGTTAGCCAGTATAACAAGCTGATTGGTTGGAAGGCATTTTCACTCTTCTCGGCCGTTCACATAGGAATAGTGAGCTGCACCAATATCAATTTTAATCACTCAAGTTAAAGTTTATTGTCATAGGTATACACACTCAGGGCATAAATGGCATGAAAATTAGCTTTCTGCAGCAGCAGCGCAGTACATCACAGACACGACAAAACAAGGCAACATAATTTGAACACAACTCACACCACAAAATAACGACAACGTGTCCTCGTTGTCCTAATCGGTCACTGACTTCATCAGTTAAGATACAAATCTTAACAAACAGAATTTAACATGATTATTAATATAATTTGATTACGTTTTTCCAGATAAGTTGTATTTTTTTTTAAATGAAGTGATTAAATGTACCAGGTTCTGTGAAAAGATTTGAATTTGTGTCTCTGGATTGTGAGTCAGGCCACTGGATTCCTCGCTCGATAACTGCATCGCTGCCCCACCACCGCACCCCAGCTTCCAGTTGCTGCCGGGAGATCACCAGTTCCAACTGGATTTCGCTCCTTATGTTTCTAACCCGGTTAAAAACCCGGGGTTAAGGCAGCTCAGCCTTGTAATGTTACACAACCCGTGAACCCGCCCGGCTCAAGTGGGAATTAAATTCCTTCAGGTAAAGCTCTTTACTCATATTTGCTTAAATATAAAAAGCCAATCTGCCCATTAAGTCTCTCCAGACTCTCACTGCATTCCCATCGGTCCCATCCCCCGCTCACTCTTATCCATCGACTCCCCCCACCCAATTCCCCCTTCCCGCCATCCCCACACTGACCCACAGTGGGGCAATTTAGAGTAGCCAATTAACCCACCGACCCACACGTCTTTGGGATGTGGGAGGAACCCGCAGGACATGGTGGGGGGGGGGGGGGGGGGGGGGGGGAGGGGGGGAGGAATCCGCAGGGAAAATGTACAGACTCCACACAGGCAGAACCGGAGGTCAGAATCGAATCCAGGTCGCTGGAGCTGGGAGGCAGCCGCTGTAATCACTGTAACACTGTGCCAGCCACAACAGTGCTGGTGTTTGGGACAGTGCAGTGAATGTACCCGTTAAATGAGATGTACAGAACCCAGATCAATCATCAGTGCTGCTCCTATCCCCAGAAATGTCCCTTTGTTTACAAAAGTTCCACATGTCTCCACAGGCCATCATGTGTCGCCACCCTCGGTACCTGGGAACCCTCCATGTCACGGTTCTTCAAGTACACATCAGGGAACTGTTTAACTGATGAGGGTTTGTGCGTCTCCCCCCACCCCTCTCAGGCAGTGAGTTCCCGACCCTCCCTCACCAGGTGAAGACATTTTCCTCTCTCCTCTGTTATCATTCTGACAATTACTTTAAATCTCTGCCCCTGGTTTACAACCCCTCTGCTATGGGACACGGGTCCTTCCTATTTACTCTGGCGAGATCACTCATCATTTTTTCACCTCAAGTTATTTCACAGCGCCAGACGTTCAGTTCCAAGGAATTAAATCTGGCGGAGACACAAGAGACTGCAGATGCCGGAATGTGGAGCAACAAACAAAACGCTGGAAGAACTCAGCGTGTCAGGCAGCATCTGTGGCGGATCATGACTGTGGTGGGGTGGAAGGCGAGGAAGGGGGAATCCTGTCCTTGCTCTGGGTGAGTGGATGTTGCGGGGTTGGGGAGAGCGAAGAAGAGATGTGTTTGAGTGGACGGGGGAGCAGGGATGAGGGAAAGGAGGACACGCCGCGGGCACTGGTGGGGAAGGTGCCGTCAGAAAAGATGCAACAGGGCCGGAAATCCCGGGAGAATGGAATGGAGTCCTGACAGGAAGCGGGGTAGGAGGAAGCGCAGTCAAAGCAGCCGAGGGAGACCGCGGGCTTGTCATGGACTTTGGTCACTCGCGTTTTCCATGACATGGAGACAGAGAACTGGAGAAAGGGAAGGGAAGAGTGGGTTCCGGACTCATTTTACATCAGATCTGTTCCGAAGAAAATGAGACTGTTGTGAAAACAGGGAATGTGGAAACACGCAGCGGGTCAGGCAGGATCTGTGGGGAGAGAAGCGGAGTTCGCTTTCCACGTCGGTGACGTCTCACCGGATTAATTCCAAGCTGCCTGACCGGCTGCGTATTTCGATCGTTTTCTGGTGCTTTCTTCGATTTTCCAGCATTTGCTTTTTTTTTCCTGAAATGAATCCGGTGTTCTGCTGTAACGTAAAAATTCACGGCAGTTGGTTCATCGTTGTTCGTGCCCTGAATTCCGAGAAACCGTCAATGCAACTCACGGATGTGAGGAAGTTCATTTCATTGCAGTTCCGCTTTCAACCAGACGGTGGGGATGGCGAGCGGCCCAAAGATCTGCGCAGTTTCACGGCGCAGGATCCCCTCCTGCTGCTGGGAACCGGTACTGCAGGAGGAGCAGGAACACAAAACGCTGCAACTCTCCGCTGGGACATTTATTGTTGACGGAATGTGGGCATCGCCAGCCAGAACTCCCAGAGGGGAACGGAGACTGTCCATTTCCCTCCGCATCGGCTGCCTGACCTGCTGAGTTCCTCCAGCATTTTGTTGCTCCAGATTCCAGAACCTGCGTCTCTCGTGTCTCCAGCTCGCTGTCCCTCCTTTCCCCTCACCACCATGGGTTGCGATCCTGTCACCGCTGCTGCCCCCAGGTCGGTGAAGGCCTCGAGCATCGGAATCTGTTCATTTTCTCTGCTCCCGGTTCCCTCTCCCCGGGTAACTGTACTTACTGGTGAATAATTCTGCCGTTCTTTCATTGTTGGGTCCAAATCTCTCTGTCTCGCAGCACTGTGAGAGCTCCTTCACCACACGGACTGCAGCGGCTGAAGTAGCAAATCTTCACCTTCTCAAGGGCAGTCGATGGGCATTAAATGTTGGACTTGCTGGCGATGCCCACATTCCGTGTACAATATCTTCGTCCGCCCGTCCCAGCCGAGACAGCATTTTCTGTTCCTGCTCGTCCTTCAGTACCGGTTGCCAGCAGCAGGTGGGAATCCTGCGCCGTGAAACTGCACAGATCTTTGGGTACCCGCCATCCCATCTCCTGGTTGAAAGCGGAACTGCGATGACGGAACTTTCTCACATCCATCAGTTGGATTGGACAGTTTCCCTGAATTCAGCAGGAAAAAATATACTGCTGGATGAAATCAGCGGGTCATTCTGCGGGACGGTCGACGTTTTGAGTCGAGACTCTGCATCAGGACTCTGCATTTTTGACCACTGAGGTCTGCCAGCACTTTTTGTTTCTCCACGTTACACCATCTGCAGTCTGTTGTGTCTCCCTGAATTCAGGGCATTATTGGTATTGGCATTTGTTTACTATTGTCACTTGTACCGAGGTACAGTGAAAAAGATGTTTTGCATACCGTTTATACAGGTCAATTCATTACACAGTGCATTAAGATAGTACAGGGGAAAAACAATAACAGAATACAGAGTGAAATGTCACAGCTACAGGGAAGTGCATTGCAGATCGACAATAAGGGACAAAGTCATAACAAGGTAGATTGAGATGCCAAGAGTCCATCTTATCGTATAAGGGAACGTTGAATAGTCTTATAACCGTGGGATAGAACCTGTCCTTGAGCCTGGTGTTATGTGCCCTCAGGCTCCTGTATCTTCTGCCGGATGGGAGAGGGGAGAAGAGAGAATATCGCGGGTTGTGGGGTCTTTGATGATGTTGACTACTTCACCAAGGCAGCAAAATGCATAGACAGAGAGTGCCTGGAGGGGAGGCTGGTTTCCATGATGCACTGGGCTGTGTCCACACTCTTTGCAGTTTCTTGCGGTTCCAGGCAGAACAGTTGCCGTACCAAGCTGTGATGCATCCAGAAAGGAGGCTTTCTCTTGTGCATCAATAGATATTGGAGAGGGTCGATGGAGACACACCAAATATCTTTAAACTCCTGAGGAAGTAGAGGCGCTGGTGAGCTTTCTTGGTCGTGGCGTCTGCGTGGTTGGAACAGGACACGCTATTGGTGATGTTCACTCCAAGGAACTTGAAGCTCTCAACCCTCTCGACCTCAGCACCATTGATGTAGACAGGTGAATGTACACCGCCCCCTTTCAAGAAGTCACTGACCAGCTCTTCATGAGCAACGATGAACTAACTGCCGTATTGTTTCCAGAATGGTGGAACATCAGATTCATTTCAGTAAAAGTAGATGCTGGAAAACTAAATAAAACGAACAGAAAATGCTTGAAATACGCAGCCGGTCAGGCAGCGTTGGAATCAGTTCCATCAGACGTCACCGATAGATTCATTTCCTTTGGAACAGATTTCATAAAAAATGAGTGCAAATCCGAATTATTGGTTCCATGTGGCAACCGGTTGGGATCCAGGCTCTGCCGGCCTCTCTGTAGGATACGTGGAACATTTCTTGTTTCAGTCGCAGCCAGACCCCTCCCTCACCTCTTTCTCAGGGACATCATGTCTGTATTGGTGCTGTTTCCTGCCCTCGTTCACCACTTCAACCTTCCAGAACACTCCCGTTCGGTCCACACGGGGGAACTGAGCCTCCAGCTGCTGTCACTTTGATTCCCCATCCCACTCTCAGGCTGAATTCTGCCTTTGGTCTCCTGCACTTTTCCAACGAACATCGACAAAGCTCGGGGAACAGCGCCCCATCTTCTGACTGGGCACGTTACAGCCCTCGGTGATCGACAATGAATTGAGACAGATGATTGTATCTCACACTCCCAGCATTCAGCTTTCTTTCTCTCACTTCTGGTCATTTCGCATTTCACCCCCACCCTCCTATTGACACCTCCCCCCGTCACAACTTTACCTCCCTCCCTTCCAGTCAGCACCACCTCTGGACTAATCCAGTGGACTTTAGGACCCGGGGAAGCCGCCGCCCGCGGCTCAATCTTTGTATTTTCACAAAAGTATTTCTGTTCCGCTGCCGGATGCAGTTAACGCGTTAAAATTAATGGGTCGACAGTTCTAATGTCAATTCGTTTTTATTTCACTCTCCCCATATTTATATTTACACTGACTTCCTCCTGACGCCGGTCCCGGGACCCGTCCGGGTTACAGACCCGGAGCGGAACCGGAGCAGATTCTCAGCCACTGGTTTTCATCCCAAGTCCAGAACAAAGGATAAAGTTTCTCCGTGAATTTATTCCCAGTGAAGGTGTGGAGATGGGACTTGGTGTCTGCGCTGTAAAATGAAACTGTCCCGGACCCGTAACTGAGATAAACTCCCACCCTCCCGGGGATGGGACCGGCAGGGAGACGGGATGGAGTGGAGGTGTTCACACAAAGACCGTGACCATCCCGCCCGATGGTCCAGAATCCGTTCTCCGGGATCAGTCCGACCCATCTCTTCCTCTCCACAGACTCTGCGGCAACTCCCAAACTCCAGCTCCGATTCCCCGCCACCTCCACCTCCCAGTAACGTCTCCCCGATGTGAATCCCTCCGATCCCAGCACACGGGCCCCGACTGTGAACCTCTTCCTGGTGTCGGGGAGACTCCTCCGGGTCCGGGTCCGTCTCACACTCCTCCGATCCTCAGACACCTCGAGCCGCGGATGAGCCGTTCCCACATCCAGGGTCACGGAGACTTGGGGGAGAAGCAGAGAATTAGAGAGTCTCCGGGGGTTGGGGGGGAAGACTTGGGCAGCGCGGACCCGGCACCAGGGGAGAGGCCGCTCGGCCTCAGGGACAGTCCGGCGGCAGAACACAAACCTTTCCCGGGGATTCACTCAACTACACCGGATGGACAACAAACTTCTTCCCGGGATTTTCTCCGGGACGGAGCGGGGAGTTTCACACACAAAACGCTGCAGGAACTCAGCGGGTCAGGCAGCGTCTGTGGAGGGGAAATAAACAGTCGACGTTTCGGGCCGAGACCCTTCATCAGGACTGGAAAGGGAGGGGAGAAGCCGGAATAAAAGGGTGGGGGAGGGGGAGGAGCTGGCGGGTGATCGGTGAGTCCAGGTGAGGGGGGAAGGGAGGTGGGTGGGGAGGGGGAAGTGGGAATGATGTGAGAAGCTGGGAGGTGACCGGCTGAAGAGGCAAAGGGCTGAAGAAGGTGGAATCCGATCGGAGAGGACAGTGGACCATGGAATAAAGGGAAGGAGGTGGGGAACCAGAGGGAGGAAGGTGTGGGTGAGGGGCAGGTCGTGGGGGCGGGGCAGGGGAAAGAGAAGGGATAATGGGGCCAGAGGGAGAAGGGAAATCAAAGGACGGGGGTAGAGGGGAGTGGTTACCGCAAGTTGGAGACGGCCAAGGCGGAATATGAAGTGTTCCTCTGATCCGCGTCTGTCCTCAACGTGGCAGTAGAGGAGGCCGTGGACAGACATGTCAGTGTGGGAATGGGAAGTGGAATCGAAATGTCTGGTCACCGGGAGATCCTGACTGTTCCGGCGGACGGAGCGAAGGTGTTCGACAAAGCGATCCCTCAATCTGCGTCGGGTCCCACCGATGTAGAGGAGGCCGCACCCGGAGCACCAGATACAATAAACGACCACGATGGATTCACATGTGAAGCGCTGCCTCACCTGGAATGACTGTTCAGGGCCCTGAATGGTGGCGAGGAAGGAGGTGTAGGGGCAGGTGTAACATTTGGGATGGTTGCAGGGATAAGTGCCTGGAGGGGGATCAGTGGGGAGGGACGAGCGGACAGGGGAGTCGCGGAGAGAGCGATCCTTGAGGAAAGTGGAGAGGGGAGGGGAGGGGAAGATGGGCCTGGTGGTGGGATCCCGTTGAAGATGGTGGATGTTGCGGGGAATTTTATGCTGGAAGCAGAGGCTCGGGGTGGTCGGTGAGGACAAGGGGAACCCTGTCCCTGTTATGTCGGGGGGCGGGGGTCAGACGTGCGGGAAACGGAGGAGATGCGGGTGAGGGCTGCGTTGATGGTGGTGAAGGGGAAACCCCGTTTTCTGAAAACAGAGGAGATCTCGGATGTCCTGGAGTGGAAAACCTCATCATGGGAACAGATGAGGCGGAGACGGAGGAACTGAGAGAAGGGAATGACATCCTTACAAGTGACAGGGTGGGAAGAGGTGTCTCCAGGGTAACCGTGGGAGTCAGTGGGTTTGTAAAAGATGTCAGTGGAAAGGGAGCTTCCCGGGATTGTCGGGAGGCGGTCGGGCAGTGACGTGGGGACGGGGAGAGCGAGTGGGGAGAGTGAGGAGGGTGGAGAGACTGTGGGTGGGGATGGAGAGGTGGGGTGGGGTAACGAGAGCTCTTGCTGGGAGATGGTGGAGACGGAGGCAGATGGGAGGGGAGGGGATTGGGCTGAGTGGTTACTGGAGATATTTAAAGTGGAGATCATGGAATCAGAGAGCTGTGCAGCACCGAAAGAGGCTCTTCGGCCCAACTCGTCTGCACAGACCAAGTTGCCCTGAACTTCTTGGGTTTGGCCCTTTATCACTTTAAACCTTTCCTCTCTATGTAAGTGTCCAAATGTCTTTCCAAACTTTGTAACTGTACCCACCTCTACAGTTTCCTCTGGCAACCTCCTGCCCTCCAGGGAAACAAGTCGCAGCCTATCCAGCCTCACCTTATAACCCAAGCCCTCCAGTCCCGGAAACATCCTCGGAAATCTGTTTTGCACCCTCTCCAGTTCAATGACATCCTTCCTGCAGCAAGGTAACCGGAACTGTACACAGGACTCCGATTGTGGCCTGACCAATGTCTTGTACCGCTGTAACGGGATGTCCCAGCTCCTGTACTCAGTATTCTGACCGATGAAGGCAAGCGTGCTGAACGCCTTCTTCATCACTCTGTCTAACTGTGTCGCCACTTTCAAGGAACTATGTACCTGCGCCATTCGGTGTCTCTTTTCTACAACACTCTCCAGGGCCCTACCAATTGCTGTGTAAGTCCTGCCCTGCTTTGTCTTCCCAAAATGAAATACCCCACGTTTCTCTGAATTAAACCCCATTTGTCATTCCTCGGCCCACTGGCCCAGTTGATCAAGGTCCCGTTGTAATCACAATAACCCTCGTCACTGTCCACCATACCACCAATTTTAGTCTCATCCACAAACGTATGAACCATGCTGAATGATGAACAGCAGCGGACCCAGCACCGATCCCTGTAGCACACCGCTGGTCTCAGGCCTCAGGCCTCCAGTCAGAAAAACAATGCTCCACCACAACCCACTGTCTCCGACCACCAGGCCAATTTTGTATCCAATTGGCCAGCTCGCCCTGGATCCCATGTGATCTAACTTTCCGGACTCGCCTACCATGGGGTACCTTGACAAAGGCCTTGCTAAAGTCCATGTAGACAACGTCTACTGCACTTCCTTCATCCACCTTCTTTGTCACATCTTCAAAAAAATCAACCAAGTTCAAGAAGCAGGATTTCCCATGCAGAGAGCCATGCTGACTATCCCGAATCGGTCCTCACATTTCCCAGTCCACGTGGATCCCGTCTATCAGAATCCCCTCTATTCCCGTCCCCACCACCGATGTTAGGCTGACCACACTGTACTTCCCAGGCTTTTCCTTGCAGCCTTTCTTCAATAAAGGCACAACACGAGTCACCCTCCAGTCTTCTGGAAACTCACCCGTAGATATCGATGATACAAATATCTCCACAAGGAACACTGCAAATTCTTCCCGAGCTTCCCACAATATCCTCCAATACACTTGATCAGGCCCTGGGGATTTACCTACCTTTCTGCATTTGAAAACCTCCAGCACCTCCTCCTCTGTAATGTGGTAGAAATTGAGGTGGACAATCTTTTGTAACATTGGAGAACTGGGGGCTCTGTGGAACCGGCACAGAAGAGGCCTGGGGCAGAGAAATGATGACAGGCAAGGTTTGGAAGGATTTGGGCCCAATGCAGACACATGGGACCAGCTCAGCTGGGCACCTTGGTTGGCATGGATGAATTGGGCCGAAGGGCCGGTTTCCATGCTGTATCGCTCTGTGACTCTATGACATTCCAGCCTTCATAGGTCAGGGTTCAGAATGTAGGAGTTGGGACGTCATGATGCAACTTTACAAAACACTGGTTAGGTCACACCCGGTGTATTGTGTCCAGTTCTCCTCGTCACACTGTGGGAAGGGTGTGGTTGTGCTGGAGAGAGTGCAGAGGAGATTCCCCAGGATGTTGTCTGGATCGGAGGACTTCAGTTCTGGGGAGAGTTTGGGTGGGGAAATGGGTCGACACAGACGTGGTGGGTTGAAGGGACCATTTATCTGTTGTACGACTGTGACTCTGTGACTTTAAATGAACTAAATGACTGAGGCCCCACAGCCCTCCGGTGCAGAGAATTCCAAAGATACACCATCCTCTGAGGGAACACCCCATTCTGAGACAGTGACCCCTGACTCTCGACTCCTCAGACAGGGGAAACATCCTCCCTGCATCCTGCCTGTTGAGCCCTGAAAGAATTTTGTTTCCCTGAGATCTCTGCTCATTCTTCGAGACATGGAACATGGAACATAGAACAGTACAGCACATGAACAGGCCCTTCATTCAATATGACCATGACTGATCTATTCTGGCATCGTCCTCTTCTGTGCCAGTTCCCCGTTACCCTCATTTCCTCGCTCTTACAAATATATTTCGATCGCCACCATAAATCCATCCAATAATCAGGCCTCTACCACCCTCAGAGGCAGATAATTCCAGAGATCCAGCACCATCTGAGGGAAGAAATTTCTACACACCTCGGTTTTAAATGACCGGCCCCTTAACTTATAACTATGTCCCCTTGTCCGTGACCCTCTCACTCGTGAGAACATCCCAACATCTACCCGGCAAGCTTCTTTCGATCTTTTATTTTTGAGTAAGGTCACCCCTCATTCTTCTAAGCTCCATGGAACACATACCCAATCCGTCCAGCCTCTCTTGATAGGAAAACCCTCTCACCCCAGGAATGAGCCTGGTGAATCTCCTTCCGGCTGCCTCCAATGCTGCTATGTCCTTTTTAGTTCGGGGGACCGAACTGTACACAGTAAACACATCTCCAAATTCCTGGATCTGGGACTCAACAGCTCCCTTTGCAACTGGATCCTTGACTTTCTGATCAACAGACCACAATCAGTGAGGATAGGCAGCAACATCCCCTCCACGATTATCCTGAACACTGGTGCCCCACAGGCTGTGTTCTCAGTCCCTACTCTACTACCTGTATCCTCACGACTGCGTGATCAGATTCTGCTCTAACTCCATCTTCACATCAGCAGTTGACACCACTGGAGTGGTCCGAATCTCAAAAAATTGTCAGAGTTGAGGAAGGAGATGGAGAGCCTCTGACATGGTGTCATGACAACAACCTTTCCCTCAATGTCAGCAAAACAAAAGAACTGGTCATTGATTTCAGGAAGGGGGGTCGGTGCACACGCTCCCATTTACATCAATGTTGCTGAGGTCGAGAGGGTTGAGATCTTCAGGTTCCAAGGAGTGAACACCAGCAACAGCCTGTCGTGGTCCAACTACATAGGTGCCATGACTATCAAAGTTCACCAGCGTCTCTACCTCAGGAGGTGAAAGATATTTGCAAAGTCCCGTTTGATCCTCTCTAATTTTTATCAATGCACCATAAAAAGCACGCTGTCTGGATGCATCACGGCTTGGTATGGCAACTCCTCTGCCTGAGACCGCAAGAAACTACAGAGAGTTGTGGACACACCTCAGCACATCACAGAAAACAGCCTACCCTCCACGAACTCTTGTCTATACTTCCCGCTGCCTCTGTAAAGCAGCCACTATAATCAAAGACCCCACCCACCCCGGACATTCTCTCTTCTACCCCCCCCCCCCCCCCCCCCCCCAATCAGGCAGAAGATACAAAAGCCTGAAAGTACGTACCACCAGGCCCATGGACAGCTTCTATCCGACTGTTATATTGTTGAATGGCCCACTTTTTAGATAAGATTGATTCTTGACCTCATCATCTACCTCGTTATGACCTTGCACCTTATTGTCTGCCTGCACTGCACTTTCTCTGTAACCGTAACACTTTATTCTGCATTCTGCTATTGCTCAATACACTGTCGTAATGAAATGATCCGTATGGATGACATGGAAAACAACCTTTTTTACTGTAGCTTAGTGCATGTGACAATATAAAACCAATTTCCTCTGGGTGCGGACTCACCAAGACCCTGTACAATTGCAGCAAGTCATCATTACTCCCAGACTTGCATAATAAAGGCCGTATGAGGAATGGACTGAACAGAAGAGGTACAATCAGAAGGGAGAGACTGCATCAATGACTTTTCACAACACCTTTGTATTATCGAGAAATGTTGCTCCAACAGCGGGATACCTGAACGTCACCCTCCTGTCACCGACTGGAGCTCAGGCACTCTGTGGTAGTGTACACTTTTGTGGATATATGAGTACAATGAAGAGGGAAATCAGGAGGGCAAAATGAAAATGTGACAGCTCTGGAAGTTAAGATTAAGGGCAATGCTGAGAGATTCCACATATATTAAGAGCAAAAGAGAAACAAGGGAGAGAATAGGTCTCCTTAAGGATCAATGTGGTGGTCTGTATGTGGATCCTCGGGGAGGTGAGGGGGTGCGGTCTGAAATGAATATTACTCATCTGTGTTTCCCAGGGAGAAGGTCGTGGAAGCAAAGGAATTAAGGGAAATGAACAGTGATGTCTTGGAACATAACCACAGTACAATCAAGAAAGTGCTGCTGGTGTCAAGGAATATCACGGTGGATAAATCCCCGGGACCTGATCAAGTGTATCCTCGGACATTCGGACTATGGAAGAAAATGCATGGACCCTGGCAGAGATATTTGCCTCAGATTTAGCTACAGATGAAGTGTTGGAAGACTGGAGGGTGGCTCATGTTGTGTCGTTATTTAAGAAGGGCTGCAAGGACAAGCCAGGGAATTGTAGGGTGCGAAACCTAACATCAGTGGTGGGAAAGTTACTGGAAGGCTTCTGAGGGACAGGATCTACCAGCATTTGGAAAGGCTTCTTTATGATTTTCTACGCCATGATTATTCTCCTGATCTCTTTGTATTACATGTACAAACATTGATGTTATATATTAATCTGTATTAATTGGAAACTAATAAAAAGTTTGAAAAAGAAAGAAAGGCAAGGACTGATTTGGGACAATCAACATGGCTCTGTGTGTGGAAAATCCCACGTCACAAATGTGACTGGGTTTTTTGAAGAGGTGACAGAGAGGATTGACGAGGACAGGGTGGTAGACATTGTCCACATGAACTTTAGCAAGGCCTTTGACAAGTTCTCGCAAGGAAGGCCAGTGCAGAAGGTGATATCACATGGGATCCAGGGTGAGCGAGCCAATTGGAAACAAAGTTGTCTTTGTGGGAGGAGCCAGAGGGTGGTGGTGGTGGAGGGTTGTTTTTCAGACTGGAGCCCTGTGACCAGTGGTGCACCACAAGGATCTGTTCTGCGTCCACTGTTATTGGTCATCTGCATTAACGATTTGGAAGAGAATGTAGAAGGCATGGTTAAATGTTTGCAAATGACAGTGAAATTGGTGGAATAGCGGACAGTGGAGAAGGTTATCTAGATTACAGCAGGATCCAGATTAACTGAACTTGAATTGGAATTGGTTTATTATTGTCACTTGTACCGAAGTGCAGTGAAAAACTTATCTTGCATTCTGTTCGTACAGGTCAATTCATCAGACAGTACATTGAGGTAGAACAAGGTAAAACAATACAGAATGCAGACTAAAGTGACACAGCTGCAGAGAAAGTGCACTGCAGGTAGACAATAAGTTGCAAGGTCATAATGAGGTAGATTGTGAGTTCCAGAGTCCATTTTATTGTACTAGGGAACAGTTCAAAGTCCTTTAACAGCAGGATAGCAGCTGTTCTTGAGCCTCGTGAAGTAGAGGTGCTGGTGAACTTTCATGGCCATGGCTTCTCTGTGGTTGGACCAGGATGGACTATTGGTGATGTTCACTCCGAGGAACTTGAAACTCTCAATCCTCTTGCCCTCATACTGTTGGTGTAGACAGAGGAAACTGGGGAAGTTGTCCAGGGAATGGTAGATGCAATTTATCTTGATCAGCTGGAGGGGGTATTTGCCGATATAGTTAATCTCTCCCTGCTTCAATATGAGGTTCCCACATGTTTTAAGAAGCTCACTATCATTCCGATACCGCAGAAATCAAGGTAGTATGCCTTAATGACTACCAATCAGTGGCTCTGACATCCACCATCACGAAGTGCTTTGAGAGGCTGGTCACGGCACGCATCTACTCCAGCCTCCCAGACAACCTTGACCCACCGTAATTCACTTACCATCGTAACAGATCTACAGTCTCCCTTGCCCTACCCTCAGCTCTGGATCATCTGGACAGTAAAGATACCTGCGTTAGACTATTATTTATTGACTACACCCCCCCCCCCTCAACACGAAAATTCCAAGCAAACCCATCACCAAACTCCAAGACCTGTGACTCAACACCTCCCTCTTGTGTTCCTGGGCAGAATAGTTAGACAATAGACAATAGGAGCAGAAGTAGACCATTCGGCCCTTCGAGTCTGCACCGTCATTTTGAGATCATGGCTGATCATCAACAATAAATATCCTGTTGTTGCCTTGTCCCCGTATCCTTTGATTCCCCTACTTATAAGAAACCTATCTAGCTCCTTCCTGAAAGTGCCCAGAGAATTGGCCTCCACTGCCCTCTGAGGCAGTGCATTCCACAAACTCACAACCCTCTGGGAGAAGAAGTGTTTCCTCCCCTCTGTCCTAAATGGCCTAGCCCTTATTTTTAAATCATGCCCCCTGGTCCTGGACTTCCCCAACATCTGGAACGTATTTCCTGTCTCTATCTTGTCCAATCCCTTAATAATCCTGTATGTTTCAATCAGATCCCCTCTCAATCTTCTCGATTCCAGCGTGTACAATCCCAGTCTCTCCAACCTCTCAGCATAAGACAGTCCCGACATCCCCAGAATTAACCTCGTAAACCTACGCTGCACGCCCTCTATAGCCAGGATATCCTTCCTTAACCCTGGAGACCAAAACTGTACACAATACTCCAGGAGTGGTCTCACCAGGGCCCTGGACAAATGCAAAAGAATTCCCCTTGGAATACAGGCCAACATTCCATTAGCCTTCATCACTGCCTGCTGCATTTGCTCATTCACTTTCAGTGACTGATGAACAAGGACTCCTAGATCCCTTTGTATTTCCCCCCTTACCTAACCCCACACCATTCAGATAATAATCCGCCTTCCTGTTCCTGCTCCCAAAGTGGATAACCTCACACTTATCCACATTAAACTTCATCTGCCAAGTATCTGCCCACTTACCCAACCTATCCAAATCACCTTGAATTCTCCTAACTTACTCTACACATGCCGCACTGCCACCCAACTTTGTATCATCAGCAAACTTGCTAATGTTATTCACAATGCCTTCATCTAAATCATCAACATAGATCGTAAAGAGCTGCGGTCCCAGCACCGAGCCCTGTGGCACCCCACTAGTCACGGCCTGCCATTCTGAGAAACATCTATTCACCCCTACCCTTTGCTTCCTATCCGCCAACCAGTTTTCTATCCATGTTAATACCCGCCCCCAATTCCATAAGCCCTAATTTTACCCGCCAATCTCCTGTGCGGCACTTCTGAAAGTCGAGGTATACAACATCCACTGAATCTCCCTCGTCTATTTTCCTGGTTACATCCTCAAAAAACTCCAGTAGATTACTCAAGCATGATTTGCCCTTGGTAAATCCATGTTGACTCGACCCAATCCTATTATTGGTATCCAAATATGCCGCTATTTCATCCTTAATATTGGACTCTAGCATCTTCCCCACCACAGATGTTGGGCTAACTGGACGATAGTTCCCCGTTTTCTCCCTCCCTCCTTTCTTAAAAAGTGGGATAACATTAGCCATTCTCCAATCATCAGGAACTGTCCCCGAATCTCAGGAACATGGGAAAATGATCACCAATGCATCCACAATTTCTAGAGCCACCTCCTTTCTGGACCTGGGGACCTGGGGATTTGTCAGTCTTCAGCCCCATTAGTCTACCCATCGCCATTTCTTTCCTAATGTCAATCCACTTCAGTTCCTCTGTCACCCTCTGCCTTTTGTCCATCCTTACCTCTGGGAGATTTCTTACGTCCTCCCCCGTGAAGACAGATCCAAAGTACTTATTAAATTCGACTGCCATCTCCCTGTTTCCCGTAATAATTTCACCTGATTCGGTCTTCAAGGGCACAACATTGTTCTTAATTAACTTCTTTCCCTTCACATACCTAAAAAAGCTTTTGCTATCCTCCTGAATATTCCTGGCTAGCTTGCCTTCGTACCTCATTTTTTCTTCCCGAATTACCTTTTTAGTTAAATTCTGCTGCACCTTAAAAATTTCCCAATCTTCTATCTTCCCACTTAGCTTGGCTCGACCATACTTCTTCCTTTTTAACGCAATACTATCTCTGACTTCCTTTGTCAGCCACGGTGGCCCCTTTCCCCTCTTTGAGTCTTTCCTTCTCTGGGGAATAAACTGATCCTGCACCTTGTGCATTATTCCCAAGAATACCTGCCATTGCTGTTCCACTGACAATTCTGCCAGGATGCCCGCCCAGTCAACTTTAGCCAGCTCCACCCTCATGGCTCCATAGTCTCCTTTGCTCAACTGCAAAATTGACCCTTCTGATTTGCCCTTTTCCCTCTCCAATTGCAGATAAAAACTTATCATGTTATGGTCACTACCTCCCAATGGCTCCTTTACTTCGAGTTCTCTTATCAAATCCTGCTCATTACACAGCACTAAATCCAGAATAGCCCTCTCCCTGGTCGGTTCTCGTACCAGCTGCTCCAAGAATGCATCCCGGAGGCACTCTATAAACTTCCTTTCCTGGGGTCCAGTACCAGCCTGATTTTCCCAGTCCACTTGCATATTGAAATCCCCCATAACTACTGTGACATTACCCTTGCCACATTCCAACATTAACTCACTATTCAGTTTGCACCCAATATCCATGCCACTGTTCGGAGGCCTGTAGATAACACCCATTAGGGTCTTTTTGCCCTTACAGTTCCTCAGTTCTATCCACACTGACTCTACTTCTCCTGATTCAATGTCCCCTCTTGCAAGGGACTGAATCTCATTCCTCACCAACAGGGCCATCCCACCCCCTCTGCCCACCTTCCTGTCCTTACGATAGCATGTATACCCTTGAAAATTCATTTCCCAAGTCTGATCTCCCTGCAGCCATGTCTCCGTTATCCCAACAACATCATACTTGCCATACCAAGCCGTGATGCATCCAGATCGAACAGGATCCTGGACCTTCTGACCAGCAGACCACAATCAGTGAGGATTGGCAGCAACATCTCCAGCACGATTATTCTCAACACTGGTGCCCAAAAAAGGCTGCGTCCTCAGACTTCTACTCCAGTCCTAAAATACTCATGACTGCGTGGCCAGTTTCCGCTCTAACTCCAACTTCAAGTTTTCAGATGATACACCATAATAGGCCTTATCTCAAATAATGATGAGTCAGGAAGGAGACAGAGAGCTTAGTGACCTTGTGTCATGACATCACCCTTTCCCTCAATGTCAGCAAAACAAACGAGCTGGTCATTGACTTCAGGAAGGAGGGTGGTGTACATGCACCTGTCTACTTCAACGGTGCTGAGGTCGATAGGGTTGAGAGCTTCAAGTTCCTTGGAGTGAACATCACCAATTGCATGTCCTGGTCCAACCACGTAGCCGCCACGGCCAAGAAAGCTCACCCGCCCCTCTACTTCCTCAGGAGGCTGAAGAAATTTGTCATGTCCTCTTTGACACTCAACTTTTATCGATGCGCCATAGAAAGCATCATATCTGGATGCATCACTGCTTGGTATGGCGACTGCTCTGTCATCCGCAAGAAACTGCAGAGAGTTGTGGACACAGCCCAGCGCATCACGGAAACCAGCCTCCCCTCCATGGACTCTCTCTTTACCTCTCACTGCCTTGGTGAAGCAGCCAACATAATCAAAGACCCGACCCACCCGGCTCACTCTCTCTTCTCTCCTCTCCCCTCTCCCATCAGACAGAAGATACAGGAGCCTGAACCTACATACCATGGCTTCTATCCCACGGTGATAAGACTATTGACCTGTTCCCTTATACTATGAGTTGGACTCTTGACCTCACAATCTACCTTGTTTGTGCTTGCACCTTACGGTCTACCTACAATGCACTTCCCTTCAGATGATACACTTTTAATCTGTATTATGTTATTGC